>NC_056759.1:23240884-23540884 GCF_018687715.1 Carya illinoinensis | reverse complement strand
TGATTTCGCTAATTGTTTTGTCAAGAATAGTGAACAATCAGAATGATTCTATCTAACATATTCTTTCAAAAGTACTCGGACAATCAAAATGATTATGCTATGAGTATTTTAAATAAGATACCCTAACAATCGTAATGATTACACCAGAAGTACCTAGTAATACTATGACAATCTGAATGATTACACCAAGTGCTTTTGATTATAAATATTTTAATAATCAGAATGATTACGGCGGAAGTACCTCACGTGAATTATAAGTAGAGATACTTGGACAATCATAGTGATTGCGTAACGAGTATCCCAAACATGACTGATTGAGAAAATACAATTTTAAAGACACACTTTGTACTTAAGACATGATGTGATGTGAAACAAAATGACAAATGACATGATATATGTAATGTGACATATATGTGAGATGAATGACATGGCATAATATGAAACAAATAACATTACGTGACATGACATAGCATATTGTGTGACAGATGGACATTTCATGACATAGCATATTGTGTGATAGATAAGTATTTTGTGACATGATGTAACATGTAATAGATAAACATTTGGATGACAAAATATAATGTGTAACAGATAAACATTACATTACAGAATATAATGTGTAACAGTCATAAATGTAGTGACATAGCATAACACGGCGTATATA
Source organism: Carya illinoinensis (assembly GCF_018687715.1). Lineage (NCBI taxonomy): Eukaryota > Viridiplantae > Streptophyta > Magnoliopsida > Fagales > Juglandaceae > Carya > Carya illinoinensis. The sequence continues at coordinate 23,540,220 of NC_056759.1, read as the reverse complement.
ATGACATAAGAATATAACTAATTGTCCCCTCACCAACACACATACACCAGTATTCTGATAGTAAGTAAGAAGCTAATTTATAGTGACTGTTACATTACGGAGAAAATGTGTGAAATACGAGAAACTATTAGTTGGGATTTCTCAATTGTTAGTAATGGACTTCTTAAAAAATACATCAAGCTCTTTTCCTCTAGGTTTTCATTGGATTCATGAGAATTTTGAAAAAAACCTCTAATGAGAATTTTAAAAAGCTCTTTTCCTCTGTTATTCTAGCACAAATCGATTGAATGTTAGATACTCATTACTAACAATCTAGAAAGATAAAAACACTACCTTAGAGTAAAATTACTACTTTACTTATCTACATATGAGAAAATGACAATTTTATTCCTAATTTAAGAATTTCATATCTTGACTCCAAAACTCAACAAAATTTATATTCGTCATGTACATTTTGTCATAAATCAAAATATCTAATTAAAAAAATTTGAAACACATCATAACTATTCAAAACATGCTTAGGCTAAAACCTTCAAAGGCAAAAACACTTTAATTTTTCTTGCAATTCTGTCAATCTCATTCCTTATGCTTAAAATTGAAATATTTAAACATAGATTAGCACATCCTATGTTTATTCATACAAGAATAACCAAAAAATACAATTTATAAAATTCACAAGTCCTTTTAAAACAAAGCTCCAAGCTTTAACTAAAAACATAACCTTTGATTCTCAAAGTTTTGTCTCTTTTTAAAACATCTCCAAGACCTCCAAAATTTCAAAAATACACTTCCAATATGTTCATAACACAATTCTAAGAATCATCATAGTTTGAATCATCAAGCAAACATCACAAAATCACAATATCTAACACCAAATTTTCGGCTTCAACATTCAAACTCAAGACCGATTTTCTTAACATTAGGTTTTGATCTAATGCATTGATCCAAAACATACAATGAAAAAAATCACAAACCAAAAACATCATGTCCTAGATTATATCCAAGTATTGAAATCAAGATCACATGGCCATATTAGCATAAAAAATCCATATACTCGAAAATCTCAAATCTGTGACCTAACCAATTCTCTTCATGCATAAAAATCATATCTTTAAAACCAACATAAAAAAATCTTCAAACTAACATCCTAACATGTAGATCAAAGACTTAGGATCATCATAAATATCAAAGCCATTGGAGCATACAAAAGATCCAAACTTTCACAAAACAGAAACTATTTTACTCCTTCCAGTTTCTAACTTTTTAGATCTAAGAAAACATTTCATCAAAAGCTTATAACATGCAACGAATCATCATAAAACTTTGATATAAGAATGTTAAATACACTCCATAAAACAATTATACCAAGAGCTTGCAAATAACTTGGTCAAAATCATCAAAATATCATACACTGTGAAGTTTATCGCCCAGACTGACACTTACATGCTTAAACAACCTTTTGACCCATCACATGACCACAAAATCAACATAAAACATATTCACGGAAACTAGATTCAAATAGGAACAACTTTTATGAAGGCAACTCTATGAGAAAATACTTAAAATTGCTAAAAAAGGGTCGAGCAATGATGTGCTTAATTTCTATATAAGTTTTGTCATACTTTTATTCTTAATTTTATGCTAGTTTGTGTTTAATTTTCTTATTTATTATATTATTTTTTTATTTTTTTTAGGAATAAATAAATTGAATGAGTCATCAAGAGAATAAGAAAAATTCAGTTCTTGAAATTCCTGAAGTACCCTTCGGTAATTGGAGGATAATTTTTTCTAGATAACTCCTATAAGGGTAATTTCGGTGTGTACAGAAAGCCAAGAGAAAATCATAGAACTTTTGTGTTCCTTGGCCAAAAATGAATATCTAGAAGGTTGGAAAGGGCACATCAATTCAAAAGTCGCAAAACTGCCGAATTCCTGAAATACCCTTTAGTATTTAGAGCATAATTTCTTGTAGAAAACTCCAATAAGGGTAATCTCAGTGTCTATGGAAAGTTGATATAAAAACCTACAACTTTTGTGTTTAAGGGAGGGCTGAAAATGAACATCCTCAGGGATGAAACGGTGCTTCAAGCAGGAGGTGGAAAATCTGTAGAATTGGAGTTCATCAACGATAGAGATTCTTGATCTACATAGAGTTTCCTTCTTAACTCTTTAATCTTCTCTTCGTATAATTCTCATTATGAATTCCAAAATTATTATGGTTTGTTTTAGTTAGATTATGAACTAATTTCTATTGCTAAGACTACGATGTAGCCTCTCCATGATAATCCCGAATCTTATTTCGTTGTGATTATAATTTTATCATTCCTTTTGAGTATCCATCATTGAGTTTAATGCCTTCAATTATTTGGCCAATAGTTGAATGATTTGTTGTGCATGTTAATTCAAGAGATGATGCATGTAGTTTAGTTTCGTATGATGTATGCCATGAATTGAACGAAAGACAAGAATGTGCCAACATGATTTGTGCGGCTTTTATGTGAAATATTATTAATCTTAATGTGCTCAAATACTTTTAAATTTGCATAGACATATCATGGGTTATTGTAGGTTGAGTAATTCTAATTCTACTCGAGAGGGGGTCTTAAATAAGTTAGAATATTTTGTCGTCAAATAGGATGATAATTGATTGATTGTATGGTTAAGATTTGAGATTGGATTGGTTAGGTGAGTCGGATGCCTTAGTGTTTTCTTCTTGGGTGAAATCTTCTTCTTTTCAAGTGTTTGGTCAATTTTTTAGTTGTTTATTTAATTTAATTTGTTGCTATTTTTCTAATTCAAAATTCACCATTTTTCTTGATTTTCAAATAATTTGTAATTAGAACAATTTCAATAGTTAATAGGTTCCTCGTGGGTTCAACATCTTTCTTATCATTATATTACTGGTACGATTTCGTACACTTGCAAAATTTCACAAGTTTTTGGCACCGTTGCCGAGGACCATTTATTTTCTATTACTTTTTATACCAACTAGTTCTAAATTAATTTAAATTTTTTCTTCTTTTTAAGTCTTGATTTTTAATTTTGTTTTTATTTTTATTTTCAGGATTACCGACTTATGCATGAGACGTACTCGAAGCTTGGATTTAGTACCTTTTAACCCTGAAATTGAACGCACCCTTCTTCGGTTGAACAAGGAGAACGAGAATTCAACAACCGAGAATGAAACAATAGAAGATCAAGTTGGAAATAGGACTTGGGAGATTATGCTGTCCCTTTGGTCATCAGAGCTACTTCTAGCATTAGACGATCTGCCATTCAAGACAATAACTGTGAGATAAAGCCAACTATTCTTCAAATGATGGCTTCAACGATGCAATTCAGTGACATGCCACATGATGATCCAAATGCTCACATAGCTAATTTTTTGGAGTTATGTGATACTTTTAAACACAACGAGATTTCTAATGATGCTATTAGATTGAGAGTCTTCCATTCTCCCTCTGAGACAAGGCAAAAGCATAGTTAAACTCACTTCCACCGTTAACCATAACTACATGGGACGATTTGGCTAAAAAGTTTCTAGCAAAGTTCTTTCTCCCAACTAAAACTATGAAGATGCGAAATGATATCACCACTTTTGTCCAATTTGATATGGAGTCGCTTTATGAAGCTTGGGAGATGTATAAAGAATTGCTTAGAAAGTGTCCACATCATGGACTTCCTGTTTGAATTCAAGTGCAAACCTTCTATAATGATTTGTAGCCTACAACACGTACAATGATTGATGCGGAAGCGGGAGGGACTTTGATGAAGAAATCACCGGAAGACGCATATGAGTTGATGGAGGAGATGGCAACCAATAATTATCAATGGCCAGTGGATCAAATGACATAAAAAGAACTTAGGGAGTTCACGAAATTGATTCTCCCTAGCTAAAGTGCTGCTCGAACACCTCGGCATCATTATCAGGTACGTGACCCTATACAAGTAGTCGTCCTAGGTCAGTAGACAATATTGATGACCCAAATGTCACGGGTTTAGAATCAGTGGTTCCAGCATGTTCCTCTACTTCTCAACTAGACTCAGCTCCATTCCGTGCCATCCTTACTTTGAAGAGGTGAGTAATGTTCTTTGTGAGGTAAAGCCTTCCTCTCATAACCTTCCCCATTTCTATCTATAACTATCACATGGGTTATAAAATAACTACCACCATACAAAAGGAGAACATATCACTCACAAAGGCTACTGCCTAAATTGGACAGGTTTTAGGCTAACAATCTAGGACAATGAATCCTTACAAAGCCAATACTTTCCTTGTTGCTCAAAGAGTTATCCACCACATATATTTCCACCACTAAGATTCTACAATTGCTTAAGTCTCTCTTTTTAATCAACAATTTGTACTAGAATCCTTCCACAAATGTAGATTGGGTCATGCCAATATACTTTCTGAATCTAAAGCTTTAGTGGCTAATCTCCCAAAACTCTTCGTTAGAAAAATATATGCAATATACTTCAGATGTCCTTGTGATTTAGTCTAAAATTTTTTTTTAATCCATATACATTTGAATTCACTTTCTCTATTTACTCAAGGAATTGTATCTGTTTGGAACTAGTTTACTTCTTCATAACCAAAACAAATCGTTCCTCCTCCTAAATGGTACCTTGATAATCGATCAAGCCTTATTCTAAGCTCAATGCTTTTCCTCTTATGGTTGGCATAGCTCTTCTATCCATAATAAGCTGTCTCTTATTCCAACTCTTGTCAAAAGGATCTTTTCCTACAGTAGTTCATGTAAATCCTCAAGACCAAGATTTTACTCTCCACATATTTGTCTCTGATGTAAAGGCGATTTATGTATCCCCAGACACAGTGCTTCACCATAAACCATTTACTGGTGGCTAGGTAAAACTACTATCATAAGTGAATCCTACTAAGGTTAAAGCTTCTCCCAATCACTTTACTCTTTCGAATACAAACTCTATTGCATCCAGAGAATAAAAACAACCTCCAATATGCGGAATACTAATTCATCGACGTTCAATATCCTTCCTCGTACTACTAAAGGGTATTGTATGTTTACATTAGTATGAATAGTAATACTCTTAAAGAGAATTGTTACTCCTACCACCTAGGTGACAATTCAGCTTTGAATTGAACTCTCACGCAATGCTACAGCCACCAAAACAGTGACGCACTCAAAACAAACCACGTAAGAGCTACAACATTCAATGGCTTGACATTATCCCATAATAACAATAATGCAATAATACCATCAATTGCAATTCAACCAACCTTTACTTTTTTTTTTTTTTTGAAAAATAGAACATTGAATTCATTCAATAAATCAAAGTTACAAGTGTGACTTATCAATACAGGAGAATCCAGACTATAAGCCAACCTACGCATCTGCTCTGAAGCATCCCCGCACACATAGTAGCGGACATTGTCTTAACTTCTAGATCTCTCCTAAAGTGAGAGAGTGAGCACTTTGTATTAACAGATAGGAAAGACCCCCTCAATTCTCCCAGGGAGGCGAAGTACAGCATGTTGTTACTATGGACACTAAGTCCAATAGCCTAATTCTACGATACTAATAACTAAATAGCAAACTACAATGCAAAACAAACAAAAAAAACCCCAAGCACTGGTTTGAGCCCTGACAGCACACCTACCATAGGCATCGACGACACGAGCCGAAAACGGCATGAGCACCCAGCTCACGCATGGACAGCAGCCTCTACAATAGAGACCGGCCATACGACCACCAGCCATAACATTGCTCGCCACTCTCGATTAGCTTTTACCCCGGGTTGTGACCAATCAAGTAGCTCATTACCTCACTCAGGTAAAAACACTAATGACCTCCAAAAAGGGTGTAGATTGATGGACTTTTTCCATCAATTTTGTCTGTTTTCCATCCACTTCACTGTTCGTACATTTATGGCACGTCCCTCCATCCACTATGATGTACGTACGTCTCCACTCTCTCTGTGCAAAAACACGTTTTGCCCCCCATTGTAGAATGTACACCATGGGCTTGCAACGCCCACGAATGAGATTGTAATGCCCATTCCGATCCCTCTAAGCAATGCCCTGACCCCACTAGCTAGCTTGCAAGCATGCGAGCATTACATGCACAGCCCCATACCACTACCAGATTCACATTTTGCCCCAAGAATGAGACTCTACTACAAGTTTCACCTCCAGCAAAATATTTCCGTTGAAAGACGCAACTGCAAGCAAGCCAAGGGCCCCGGACACCGCAGTGGATGGTACTCTTCCCATTTTAAAACTACCCACTACCATTGGAGGCCTTATTTACATTATCTAAACAAAATAAAAATCTAAAATAGAAATGAAACCAAAAAAATAGCAAATGAAAAAACAACCTGCAAGCAAAGAAATGAAATCCAGAAAAACAGCAAAACAATGCGTCACCCCCATTCCGGCCACCTTCCAAGAGAATCTCCACCATGAATTCTACTTGGGCTTCACCCCAGAAACCACCTTAAACCCCCATGTATTCTAGCGTGTATCCTGAAAGCCACCTCTATTTTCCATGGATAAAACAGAGTCACTGAACCCCTGTGGGAGTACACTCCAAACTACATGCAAACCGTTGCTTCTGAGTTCAAAAAATCATAGCTCTACTCACACTGGAGGTCCTCCCCTTTACCACCACGCCCAGCTACGTGGTTTTCCATGGTGGTCCTTCTTTGATAACTTACTTTCAACCGAACCTCACTCACGGCCAAAATAGTGACATCAAAGCCCTCCACCTCCATCGTGTAAACGCCTTCATCCCGTCCAAGTGAAAAAAAAAATGGTAACCGGCTTCAATGTCCTTGACCATATAGTGAAGTTTTTAGACCACCATGATCACCGCCAACCGACACTTATTAATGAATAGAAACAAACAGACCAAAACAAAGTGGGGTGGAGGGAAGGGGGAGCCGTAGCTCCCACCCCCCTCAACCTTTACTAGACTTAACAATACATAGGTCTTAAAAAAATACCATAAATGACATTTGCTCCATCTGTTCTTAGGGCATCAACATCTGCGACTCTCGGAGTGACAATGTACACACAAGCTGGTACTGGAGGTCGTGGCTTTGGTTTTGAATCTCTATTGGGAAAAGTTCCATTTCTCTTAGCTCTCTTGGGACAATTTTTACTAGGTGGTCAAGTTGGCCACATCCGAAATAAAGTTCTATGGTAAGTTTGCACTTGCTTCCATGGTTCTTTCTGCACATCCCACATATTGGGTATGTGGTTGGCATTGAGCTCCCAGTCTCGATAGCTTTTCCCTTATCTAGTCTAGTAAACATTTGCTTTCTTTCTGAAATATCTTCAGTAGCATACTGTGAAGTCCTCTTTCTTTCTAAAATGATCTAGGCGGTCAAACCCTTCTACTCTGCCTTTGCTATGGCAGCAACATTTATCAACTCCTGTTAATTCTCTATTTTGTGACAAGTCTCTTGGCTACGAATTCTAAGCTAAAGTCGTCCTTGAAATTTCTACCCTACATCCACTATGTAGAGATTAGGTAAGGTGCAAATCTCCCCAATGCCATAAATAGCATACAGTGAAGACGTTGTGATGCCCTCAACTCCCACATACGAACATATGGAAATCGAGGCGTCGAGATGATGACAACACGGGTCACGCATCCCATCGCTAAGTGCCAAGTGTGTGTACATACAACACGTGTACAACAAAACAACGCAGCGGATAATAAAAGTCTTTCAACTAAGTACTAGAAATTTGTTTAAATACAAACTTGCTTAAAACAAGCGTACCAAAAATATTACAATTAACCAACATAAATATAATACAAATAAGAAACAATAAACAAAATAGGAAATAAATCACAATCCACAAGTGATCCCTGATCACTCCTCTGGCGAAACCACCTCCTCTGGCTCAGTCTCATTGTCCTCTACATCAAAATCGAAGGTACCAAAGATGGTACCGTATGTAAGTAACATACCAAACAAATCTCAAAATAAAAATACATTCATATAATGACCAAATACATGAACATGATGACATATGCATATGTCCCGAAAATCATCATTTCCCGAAAATAATCCTTTTTCCAACGCACTTCAAAATCCCATTTTGGCCCAAAAATCCAATCCAATAAAACAACCGCCATTTTCCTAGAAGATGGCCTGCATATCCAAGTCTCGCCATTTTTCTAGAAAATGGCCCAATAACTAACCATCAGAGCACTGTAGGTGGGAATCATAGGCAGGCCTCTACCACCAACTCTACTTACCACCATCCCTATGCATGCATCGTAGTCAAGAATCGCAGGCGGGACTCTACCACTATCCCTATGCGTGCACCGTAGGCGAGAATCATAGACGAGACTACCACCATCCCTACAGTACTTCTGACTCAAACCAGTCAATCCAATCATTCAAATATACCCAAAATCATTTCTCGCTTGAAAACCCAATTTTCAAGTTCCAACACATGAACATGTATGCAATTACACGAAAACCTAGTTTTCCTTTTTAAACATGAACATGCATGCACTATGCAATGCTTACAACAAGATACCAAAAATAACCAACAAATTCCAATATCAACGAATCACACAAATAGCTTCATCCTCAAATCCAACCGACTCCTAACTCCTCAGAATCAGTCCGGCACAAACAACCAATTACAAATTTTGTTAAAGAAAAAATATATTTGAATCTCGAACAAAGTTTGAAAAATACTTACAGCACTATAAAATATTTTTTGAAGAATCAAGGAGTTGTAAAAGGTAGCCGAAAAGCAACATAACAGTGCAAAATGCACTGTGGCCGCGAGTCATAAAATACCCACTTTTGAATGGGAACAAACTAAGATTTGGGATTGATAGGAAATGGCTTAGGGATGTTGGTGAAGCTAATGAAAGTGGTGGTTGGCCATGGGTGACGGCGAAAATGGCGGTCAAAGTAAAAAATGGCCAAAACGGAGTTTAGCTCATAGTGGTTGCTCCGACGACGGATCGGAGCTGGAAATGGGTGGGTTAGGTCAGTAAGAGTTCGGTGATGAAGTAGTGGCCGATGGTGGAACGACAGCAGCAGAAGAGCAACATAACAGTGCGGCTTGGAGAGGGGCGTGCGGGCTAACTGTGGCAAGGGAGGAGTTGAAAATGGGTGAGGGAGCTCGCCGGCCGGAGGGGAAGAGGAAGGGTCGGGAGGTGACGGCCACGATGGCATGACGGCAGCGCTATGGTGGGAAAAAAAAATGGAAGGAGAGGGAGGCGGTTGGTCGTGCAGGAGAGAGGAAGAGCAGGGAAAGAAAGAAGAAAAAAGAAAAAAGAAAGAAGAAAAAAGGAAAAGAAAAAGAGGAGGGAAAAAAAAAAAGGGAAGGAAGGAAGTGAGGTCTAACCCTCACAACTTGGGTCACGAAACTGATCCAACAAAAATTATTTTCAAAATAACAAGTTAAATAAAATAATTCCAACGCAATGATAAAATAAAATAAAATAATAAAATCTAAAAACACAATAATTTTAAAGCCCAAAAAATAACTAATTTAAATTAAAAAGTAATTTAAATACAAAACAATAATAAATAACAAGTATATTAAAATAGTTTCACAACTTAAAGATCATAAATAATACTGTGAAAATCTCCTTTAATTTAAAACAAGAAAAACTACTAATTATAATAATTTATATAAAATCACTCAATAAAAATACACGTAAAATGGAGATATCACAAATGTCCCGACGTCGCACAACATGGAAGCACCTTGGCACAAAAAATTTGTTCGCCCATTGTAAATTTCTCACAGCAATCACTGTTGATTGCCCACAAGATGGACAATATTCACCGTTGCAAAAATGCACAAGGCTGGTCATTGTCCCCATGCAAAAATCATTTAGTAGCAAACAATCTCAGTCGAGGGAAAATTGAAAGCAGTAGCTAAAAAGCTCTTGTTTGTCTCTCTCAAACTTGCTATTTGAATTTCATTTTTACTGACAAATTTGGCATTTGGAGCTTCTTCACAAAATTCCTCGAGGTCACATGAGAATCTCAATGGCTACTTTCCCCAGGAATATACTTCGCTGGAAATCACCTGCGTGACACAAAACATCAGCTACAACCCTCCCCCTTGGGCGCTGCTTGTGCATCTTAATTCGGCTTCAATAGAGTAGACTACTCCATATCCCGGGCACCCCGAATCCTTATCATCACCAAAGCATGGCTGCCCGATGACCACGCATGTGCCCCTCAAGCCTTCACCACACTTAAGTGAAATGGCTCAAGTTTGTAGATCTCAAAATTATAACTTGAATTATTTACACTAACTTGTTTGGTTTTTATGGAGACTCCCTTACACGGTTAAGCACCAACTCCCATCGCAGAAATGAGGTCAGCTCTATCTCTTGTTCCACCAAATCGGTTGATTTACATCTCCCATCATAGCCAACGGTTGAGCTCTATCTCCTGTCTTAGCAGGGTAGTCGAGCTTCGTCTCCTGCCCCACTAGAACGGTCAAGCCCACCTACTACCAAAGTTGATGCTCCGTGCTAGTATCCCCGACAATATTAGAAGGGAACACCTAATCTCTCAATTTTCCCAATCTCTCCTCGCCATCCAACATAGTTGAGTCATCTCTCACCTGGTTCAAAGCCGAGCTCTGCAATTGCATCTGGACAGTAGCATCTTCTCCAACAAACATTGAGTGTTTAAACTCAGGCTACAACTGCTGCTAGTAGGTCTCCTTTGCAAACGAGCCTCTAGGATCCACAAATGCTTCGCCCAGATTTCCTTTAGGAAGGAGTCGAAGGGCTCGACAATCACCTAAGATGGACCCTTTGCAGTCAATGGATTTCCTCACTTAAGTGCAGGTTACTAAATAAAAACCACCTAACATCAATACCAAAATGGGAACATAAAACAATAATTCACATCAAGGGGAAAAAAAATTCACTAAACACCCACAACAATTCACACTCTTTCCTATCAAGCAAACGTTCGTACCTAGGTCAAGCTCTACGCTCACCACATGGTGCGATCGAGTCATCTCTTGCCTAGCTCTACAGGCTGAGCTCTATGCTCTCCACCTAGTGTCCTCGAGCATATCTCCTACCTATCTTTCCAAGTTGAGCTCTATGCTCCTACCTAATGCGGTTGAGCACATTCCCCGTCTATCTCTCCAAGCAGAACTTTGCGCTCAAAGTTCTTCACTACTTAGCACAAACAAATAGAAACCCAGGGACCAATTCTCAGAATTTATTTCTTTTACAATGTTTCACAGACTATCTCTATCTTGGCTTAACTTGAATATTCTCAATGCCTTCTTATTGAGCAAATCGATCTTCTTTTTATGCATTTTTTAGGGATAAAGTTGACCAGTCCTAGCCCATTGAAAACCTATTGCAAGGGAGGAGATAAAGCCAAGAATCTAGCCAATAAGAGATAAGGCAAGTTGACTCAAACTCCTAAAAGAAAAGGGTTTCATAAGGCAAGTAGGACTCAATCACTCAGAGGAAAGAAATAGATCTCTATAAAAGGAAGAGATCTCTAGAAAACAAGGGGCTCTCTAGGACTTCTCTATGCATAGACTCCATCATGTACAATGACTCAAAAGGATCTTCTCTCAAGAGAGGCATCATCTTCAACCTCTCAAAACCCTAAATTTCTCCATTGTATTGAGAGATATATGAGGTCATAAGAGATATATAAAATCACCTATCATTGTGGATTTCACCCCAAACAACCCATGAATATAGGTATTATGCCAAACTACGTAAATTTTTATGTCTCTCTTTATTTATTTTTATTCGTTTATTTATTATTTGCTGCCATGGATGAACACAAAGAATACCATATTGAACACAAAGAATACCATATGAATAATCTAAGGATTAGAACCCCCACCAAAAACTATCACATTGAGTACTAAACTTTTTTATTCAATTTAGAAGTTCTATTAAATTTGTCTCCTTACCAAAAATGGTTAAGCTTTAATTATACTCTCTCAATTAAAAGTTCAGTACAGAGATCAAACTATAATAAACACAACATCTAAGATTTTATTTCAATTTCCTCACCTGAGGAGTGGAACCCCGAATTTTGTTTAGGGGGCCAATCGAGTGAAATACAAGAAGAGCATGTAGATTCATGTGGTCTTTCTTTATATGAGTATACGAGCATTATGAAAGATTTACTCAAAAGCCTTCAGTAAAAGATCATTAACGAACTCATCCAAAGTTGATCAAATTAATTAAAAAAAAAAAAACCCAACAATGTTCCACAAATCCATCACAATGCACAAGTGAAATAAAAATTAAGGGAACAAAAAATAAATTTCTTTATTGAATGTTGAGATTGAATGTTATGAAGTCCGTATATAGATGGGGAATAGCCATATTAGCCATTAGAGATTTGTTACCTTTACTCTAATTATTAACTTAATTGTGGCCTAGATATAACTAACAAAACCATCCAAAATAAGCTAGTGGAAGACTTGAAAGGAAAAAGAAAAAGCATAAAAAAGTTGTAAAAAGAGACCAAAAAATCTTCTTGGCTATTGAGATGTGAAAAAAAGAAATTATGAAGAAAATTTGAAATTTTATTAAGGACAAAAAATAGGTGCAAATAGATCATTTGAGAGCTTCACATTTACAACACCAAGTGCATACAACATTCATTCAAAGCTTTCATTCTTTCTTCTCTAAGCATTGAGCCTTAATCCTTATTCATTTTGAGAGATATAGTTTGCGCTGTATTGTTCTTATTTCACTCATTGAGGAGTGTTTTCTGATAACCTACCCACTATCAGCTCTTGTATCAGAAAAAGAGTGTGTATAACCCTTGTGTGTGTAGAAAGTATTCTACACGGAGAATAGTTGAATCACCACGTGTAAGGTGATTGCAAGTGTAGAGGGTGTTCTACACGGATCCTTTGTAGCGGTATTGTTCAAAGGTGTAATAGGTTTCTATCTCCACCTGAAGGAGGTTGAATAGTGAATTTGGGAATCCTCAAGGGGTAGCTTGAGGCGAGGACGTAGGCAGTGGGGCCGAATCTCGTTAACATACTGAGTTTGCTTCTCTCTTACCCTTACTCTTTATATTTATTGTTATTTCATATTTTGTTTATATTTTATATTATATATTTGATTTATAATTGTTATTTTTTTTATACAACTCAATTCACCCCCCTCTTATGTTAGTCATCTGGGCAACATTTGGTATTAGAGCTAAGAGCTCTATTATAAGATTAACTATCTTTTAAGTTAAGATCTTATGGCTAACATTGCAGCTTCATTTGGTGAAAGTCAATCTAGCAGTCGGCCTCCACTCTTTTGTGGAGATAATTACTCATTCTGGAAAGTTAGAATGAGAATATTTCTTCAAGCTCAAGTTAGAGAAATCTGGAAATATATTGTAAATGGACCTTATATTCCAACAAAAGTGGTTGATGGAGTAAAGGTCAAAAAGGAAGAAGAAGAGTTTAATCGTGAAGACGATAGACTTTATACTTTAAATTTAACTGCTATGAATTTATTATATAATGCTCTTAATGGAAATGAGTTTAATAGAATAATGAATTGCGCTACGGCAAAGGAAATTTGGGATAACTTGGAAGTAACTTATGAAGGAACTTCGCAAGTAAAGGAATCAAAAATTTATATTCTTACTCATGAATATGAAATGTTTAAGATGAATGATGATGAATCTATTTCTAGTATGCACACTCGTTTTACTAACATCATAAACAGCTTGACAGCTCTTGGCAAAGTTTATTCCAAAGTGGAGATAGTAAGAAAAATTCATAACTCTTTACCAAAACGTTGGGAATCAAAAGTTACAGCGATTCTTGAAGCTAGAGACCTCAAGAAACTCGAAGTCAATGAACTCATCGGGTCACTTATCACCCATGAGTACACATTGAAAAGAGGAGAAGAATAAGGAAAGCCAAAGAAGAGCTTAGCACTTAAAGCTGTTCCTCATGAAAGTGAAAGTGATGAAGATGAGGAAAATGACGATAAAGATGAAGAAGTTGCGATGATAACAAGAAGAATTCAGAGGTTCTTGAAGAAAAATAGAACTCCTCCGAGGAAATCTTTCAAAAAGTTTTCCAAGAAAGATTCAGGTAAAAACGACACTTTAATTTGTTATAAATGCAATAAATCTGGTCATATCAAGCCAGATTATCCTCTGCTAAAGAAAGATCGAAACAAGGGCAAGAAAGCAATGAAAGCTACATGGGATGATGATTCAAGTAGCTTAGATAGTGAAGCAAGCAATGAAGAATCAGCAAATCTTTGTCTTATGGCTAAAGATGACATTGAGGTATGCATGAAGTCATCCACAAGCAAAAATAAGTGGTTTTTAGATAGTGGATGTTCAAGACACATGACGGGAGACAAGACTAAGTTCTTTGATCTTAGATCTAAAGAAGAAGGACACGTGACATTTGGAGACAACTCGAAAGGGAAGATCGTGGGAATAGGTAAAATTGGTAATGAATCTTCTCTCATAATTGAAGATGTTCCACTTGTTGAAGGTTTAAAACATAATCTTTTGAGCATAAGTCAATTATGTGATAAAGCATTTACAGTTACTTTTAAAATGGATAAACGCATTATTTTGAATGATCATGATTGTAATATTTGTTTTATTGCTTTTAGAAACAATAATGTTTATACAATTGATTTTGAAGAAATTACCTCACAAGATGCTATTTGCCTGTCAGCTCAAAATGAAACTAGTTGGTTATGACATAGAAGATTAGGTCATGCCAATATGGAACTTATTTCCAAACTTTCAAAAAATGATCTTGTGAGAGGTTTACCAAAAACATATTTTCTTAAAGACAAAATTTGTGATGCATGTCAATTTGGTAAACAAACAAAAACTTCTTTTAAAACTAAGAAACATATTTCCACTACTAGACCATTGCAACTAATACACATGGATCTTTTTGGACCAAATAGAGTTGCAAGTCTAGGAGGAAAATATTATGCATTTGTTATTGTTGATGATTTCTCTAGATATACTTGGGTCATCTTTCTTGCTCATAAAGATGAGGCACATAATGCCTTTACCAAGTTATGCAAGAGAATTCAAAATGAAAAGGGCTATACTATTTCAAGTATCCGAAGTGATAGGGGAAAAGAGTTTGTTAATAAAAATATTGAAACATTTTGTGATGAAAACGGTTTTGTACATAATTTTTCTGCTCCTCGAACTCCTCAACAAAATGGGGTAGTAGAGAGGAAAAATAGATCTCTTCAAGAAATGGCAAGAACAATGCTCAATGAGAATAACTTGCCTAGTTATTTTTGGGTCGAAGCGGTAAGTACTGCATGTTATGTTATAAATAGAGTTATGTTAAGGTCTAAATTAGATAAAACCCCCTATGAGCTTTGGAATGAGAAAAAGCCCAACATTGGTTACTTTCATGTATTTGGATGCAAATGTTTTATTTTGAATGACAGAGATAATTTAGGCAAGTTTGATGCAAAATCTGATGAAGGTATCTTTCTCGGGTATTCTACTAATAGTAAAGCTTATAGAGTATTCAACAAAAAGACTTTGACTGTACAAGAATCTATGCATGTAGTATTTGATGAATCTAACTCTCCACTCTCCAAGAAATCTATTGATGAAGAAACAGAAGGCATAAATAACACAGAAAGTCTCAATCTCAACAAAGAGAAAGCAATAGAGGAAGTTCAACATGGAGCCATCAGGAAAGATCATCAAAATTTAATACAAGATGCAACCAAACAGTGGAAATTTGTGAAAGATCATCCAGTGGAACAAATTTTGGGAGAACCTTCACAAGGTGTAAGTACTCAATCATCTCTTAGAAATATTTGTAATCATACTGCTTTTCTATCTCAAATTGAACCCAAAAATATTGATGACGCACTTCTTGATGAATCTTGGATTCTAGCTATGCAAGAAGAGTTGAATCAATTTGAAAGAAATAATGTTTGGACACTTGTTCCTAGACCCAAAAATCATACTATTATTGGAACAAAATGGGTTTTTAGAAACAAGAAAGATGAGTCTGGAGTCATTACTAGAAATAAGGCTCGACTTGTAGCCCAAGGTTTTAATCAAGAAGAAGGAATCGATTATGATGAGACATATGCACCTGTCGCAAGATTAGAAGCTATTCGAATGCTACTTGCATATGCTTGTTATAAAGATTTCAAACTTTTTCAAATGGATGTTAAAAGTGCTTTCTTAAATGGTTTTATAAATGAAGAGGTATATGTTGAGCAACCTCCAGGTTTTGAAAATCATATTTCCCCAAATCATGTTTTCAAACTCACAAAAGCACTATATGGACTTAAACAGACTCCTAGAGCTTGGTACGAGAGACTCAGTGGTTTCTTGATTGAAAAAGGTTTTTCAAGAGGAAAAATCGACACAACTCTTTTCATTAAATATAAAAATGATGATATTCTTTTGATTCAGATTTATGTTGATGATATAATATTCGGTGCTACTAATGAAAATATGTGTCAAGTTTTTGCTAAGACTATGCAGGAAGAATTTGAGATGAGCATGATGGGTGAACTTACATTCTTTCTCGGATTGCAAATTAAGCAAGCAAAAAGTGGGACATTCATCAATCAATCAAAATATATTAAGGAATTACTGAAGAAGTTTGGGATGGAAAATGCTAAGGAAATTGGAACACCAATGAGCCCATCAACTAAACTTGATAAAGATGAATCCGGTAAGCCAGTTGACTCGAAGATATATCGAGGTATGATTGGTAGCTTATTATATTTAACAGCCAGTAGACCAGATATTATGTTTAGTGTGTGCTTATGTGCACGTTTTCAATCATCTCCAAAAGAATCACATTTAATTGCAGTTAAGCGTATTCTTAGATATCTTAGTGGTACAATTAACCTAGGGTTATGGTACCCTAAACACACATCTTTCGATCTAATCAGCTACACAGATGCAGATTATGCTGGCTGTAAAATAGATCGAAAAAGCACTAGTGGAGCATGTCATTTCTTAGGTCATGCATTAGTTTCCTAGTTTAGTAAAAAACAAAATTCTGTTGCACTATCTACTGCTGAGGCAGAATATGTTGCTGCGGGTAGTTGTTGTGCTCAAGTTCTCTACATGAAGCAACAACTTGAAGATTTTAAACTCAAGTATAATCACATTCCAATCAAATGTGAAAATACAAGTGCTATAAATCTTTCAAAGAACCCAATACAACATTCTAGAACTAAGCATATTGAAATAAGGTATCATTTTCTTCGAGATCATGTGCAAAAAGGCGATATAATATTAGAGTTCTAAAACACACACGATCAGTTAGCAGATATTTTCACAAAACCTTTACCAGAAGATAGATTATGTATGATCAGAAGAAAAATAGGTATGATGCATGTTATGAATATCTCTTAAAAGATAGACCAGAGTCAATAAAAATAGAGATAGATTTTTTAAATACTTTTACATAAACTTGAGATTCTTAGCCTCATGTTTGAGACGCTCATTCTCTTCATACAATATCATGTCATTCTTATTCATGGGAACCGGCAAGCGGAATGAAGAATCTAATAAAGATTTTAACTGTTTATTCTTCTGCCGAATGATTCCTTCCCTTGTATGAGACTCTTGAACAATTCGTTGAAGTACATCAATTTGTTCTTTGAGCCTTTCAACTTCATGATTTTTGGCTTGTAGCCGCTGAGAAAAAGCAACAATAGAGGAAGAGTAGCGAGTCCCAAGACTCACCAAGTCATAAATAGCATCAGAATCTGACTTATTAGTCAAAATATTATTTTCTTGCTGCAACATGGCACCAATGGCAGCTGCAGAAAGGACAGGAGGTTGAGATGCAGAATGCCTCATGGATGGATCTAGAGAAATGTTAGAAGAATGAGCCATTGAGAAAAAAAAAATAGAAGGCTTAAAACGAGAATGCTAAAGGAATGCAGATGAGTTATAGAGATGAGATGAAAACTTGATGCGGATTGGATGAACTTCAGGACTGATTTTATAGAGATAGCATAAAGAATAAGACAAACTATTTTCTCTTCAAATCTAATTTAGTCAAAAGAAATACAAGATATGCTGGACACACATTGTCAAAAGTTTTCTTACTAACCCAACGAGATTAACAGTAGATTGTCCCTATTTTTCTAGTAAACGGTGAACCTCTGCTGTTATCTGCCGATGTTGACCTTGTATCTGAACCCTTTCTCGTTCCAGCTCCTCTATTCGTGGTTGCAGATCATGAGCATACCAATCTGCAAATTTTTTCAACTCTTGGTTTTCTTGCTTTAGCTTTTTATTCTCACTATCCTTATTAGCAAGCTTCTGTCGTAACTCAGATATTTGCATGTTAAGATGATCAATCTCACTCACCCTCGCCATTAACCTTCGAGACAAGATCGTAACAGAGGCAGCATATTGACTACTGAGCATTCTTGATTATGCAATAATCTCAGAATCAGCCTTACTAGAAAAACGGTTCACTGCTCCTATCATGGTATTGACGGCCTCATGAGAGAAGATTGATGATTGATGCGTCAAGGGTTCCTGATTCAAGTCTGGAACATTAGTGGAAGAGAATTGCTCAGCCATTCTATCGTTGTGGAAAAACAAAACTCAGGTCAAGAAGCGATTATTTTTTTGGCATCCGATAGATGAAAATGATCATTTTTTTATAGAAACTCGGAGCCTTCAATCCCGTTTGTCAACAACATCAGGCGATTGTTTAAATCTTCAGCCGTATTAAATTCATAGAGTTAGGCCTCGAGGCTTTGCAGCACTTGTCGGGTCACGGACGGCTCCATTTTTCAACTATCTACAGTGACTATTAAACGCATTGTTTTCTTTAGTCCATTTATTTGCTGCCGATCCTTTTTAATGATGCCAAAAGGGGGAGAAGTTTTAGACTAGAACATTAACATTGTTTAAATTGCTAAACTTGTTATATATGCTTGGAATTATATTTATACTTTTGCTTGAAAAACTAACGCATATTTTCAGGGGGAGCTTAAGTATTAATACAGGTTTCAAGTTCTATCAAATATTTGTCATCATCAAAAAGGGGAAAATTGTCGAACTCAAGGTTTCAAGTTTCATGTGATTATAAATCTACACATGGATTTTTATGATAACAAATGAATTCAAATAATAAAGAAGTATCAAGCTCAAGTTGTCTACACAATGGAGTCAAGCACATCAAGGAAACAAGCATGAGCAAGAAGGGAACAAGTTCACATTAAAATTATAGAGTAATGTTGTAAATCTCTTCAAAATTCGAAATTAGGATTAATGCTCAAAATTAATATTTTATCATAAAGCATTAAAATACATTTTCCACATGTGCATGAATATTTTTGAAAATTAAATTTGAAAATTTTGAAAGATGATTGATTGTCATCTTTTGCATGTGCATGCCTTGATTAAATGGTTGAACTTTGAAAATATTAAAGATGATTGATTGTCATCTTTCACATGTGCATGTTTTATTTGAATATTTTCAAAAGTGATTGATGCTTTTTTAGACTTATACAAAAAGTAAAAGATTAGGTTTGAACTTTTTGAAAATGAAAGTGTGCTCATTTTGTCATATGCCAAAAGTAAAAGATTAGGTTTGATTTTTTTTGAAAAAGTAAATGATATTGTCTTTGACAATTGAAAAAGAAGAACCTTTTATTTGAATTCTTTGAAAAAGTGAATGATGTTGTCTTTGACAATTGAAAAAGAAGAACCTTTTATTTGAATTTTTTGAAAAAGTGAATGATGTTGTCTTTGACATGTGAATCTTTTTAAATTTGAATATGAAGTCTCATATGCCTATAAATAGATCATTTGAGAGCTTCACATTTACAACACCAAGAGCATACAACATTCATTCAAAGCTTTCATTCTCTCTTCTCTAAACATTGAGCCTTAATCCTTGTTCATTTTGAGAGATATAGTTTGCGCTGTATTGTTCTTATTTCACTCATCGAGGAGTGTTTTCTGATAACTTACCCACTATCAGCTCTTGTATCAGAAAAAGGGTGTGTATAACCCTTGTGTGTGTAGAAAGTATTCTACACGGGGAATAGTTGAATCACCACGTGTAAGGTGATTGCGAGTGTAGAGGGTGTTCTACACGGATCCTTTGTAGCGGTATTGTTCAAAGGTGTAATAGGTTTATATCTCCACCTGAAGGAGGTTGAATAGTGAATTTGGGAATCCTCAAGGGGTAGCTTGAGGCGAGGACGTAGGCAGTGGGGCCGAATCTCGTTAACATATTGAGTTTGCTTCTCTCTTATCCTTACTCTTTATATTTATTGTTATTTCATATTTTGTTTATATTTTATATTATATATTTGATTTATAATTGTTATTTTTTTTATACAACTCAATTTACCCCCCCTCTTGTGTTAGTCATCTGGGCAACAGAGGGGATGGGCTAGCCTTCTCAGAAAGAACAGAGAAACGAAAATAGAGGGTAGCAACCAAGTGCCATGTCGAAGAAATCTCTCTTCCTCTGAGAGCAGCAAGCACAACCCATTATTCTAACAACACGATGCCGCGTCATGATCTGAGTAGGGTTGGAGCACAGGCACTCCTTCGTTGCCTTTGTGCTTATCGAAGAGGAGGACAAAGAGCACTTCCATTCCTCGGCGTGGAGCTTCCTCCTCTTAGTGGTAGCTGCTGACCTCGCCGCCATGGCCAGAAATGGTCGTGCCCTGGTCCTTGCACCCGCCTGTGCTACTTCCATCATTACAATATCTGAGATTCAATAGGTTCCTGGGCGTTGTTCTTTTTCTGCGAGTGATCAGTTTCAACCGATGTTTTGGGTAATAAACCCGGTAATGGGTTTGACCCATTGAACATGATTTTAGGCGGGTGAGGCCATGTCGGGCCTAACGGGTTGGCCCTTTTGTACATAGGCCTAAATGATACATTATAAAATGATAAGAAGATGATGAGAGTTAAAATGATGAGTAGTTTTATTTTATTCTTTATTTTATTTTATTTTTTTAAGGATTCATACGAGACAAGTTGAGTAGTATGACCTGCAAAATGGGCCAGACTTGTTTTCCATCCATCCATGATTTTGGGTTTCCCATTTTCACTATAATGCTGCACAAGTTCCCGACCTAAGATCTCGTTTAGTTACGAAGAAATGAGGTGAGGATAAAAATTAAATAAAATATTATTTAAATATAATATTTTAATATTTGAATACTATTTTTATTGTATAATTTAAGAAGATTGAATTATTTATTATATTTTATATGAAGATTTAGAAAAATTAAAATGATATATGAGATGAAATAGTTAATGAAAACAAACGAACTAAGACATTTAATAGTGTGCAAGTTTCGCATATTTCCTTTAAAAAATAGTGAGCCTTATCATTAAAAAGTGAGTTTTTTCATATGCTCATAAATTGATTCATTTTTTTCAAATAGAGTACCAAAACCATTTTTTTTTTATAGTATATTTACACCATTCATGGGCTATTTGTATTGAGAAGCCATCTTATTTCATCATTATCAATTTCTTAAATTTTTACATAAAATATAATAAGTAATTTAATTTTTTTAAATTTTAATTTAATTTTATAATATTTTAATACTATTTTATTTAATTTTCAATTTTCATTTTAAATCATTTCATTTGATCTTGTCTCACTATCCAAACAATCCCTCAATCTCATCATCAAACTATAAAGATCTCAATTTTGAAATAAAAGTCATGTTATCCCTCATCTTACATACTATAATATCCGATTATAGTATTATACTAAAAAAAATTACAATATTTGAAAGAAAAAGCCTTCCAAAAATGGTCCAAATTAGAACGGACATGCAAAATGGTTGTGGATCGAGTGTCAGTGGGTAGACAATGTACTTTGAGAAAGAAAACATCTCATGTTAAGACAATATTCAGGTACGTTGTTCACGTGACTGTGCATTGTATTGTCGACATCTCATCCAAATCATGATCTATAGCTACTGTTGGTCCACATGCACGTGGAACTGCATGCATAGTGGAGTCACGGATTGCGCAGCTATTCATACCAGAGCTCGTCGTGAAGTGTAGGCGGGTCAGGGTGGTGGGCCCAAACGTCTTCATGTCTTTAAATTACGCATGAGAGTCAGAGAGTTCTGTGAGTGAACAGTGAACTCGTGATCGTTCAGAAATTGGGAATTATTGCTTTGCTTTAATTAATTCATTTGTCTTCTCAACGTCCAACTCATCAACCCGTTCCAATCACTTCCCTGTTTTATATTTATATTTATATGTGCTAAATAAGATATAAGAGACGTACTCCATCACATGAGTCTCTTTCAGATTTCATTTTAAATTTCTTTATTTTCTCATAAAATTAATTCTTGAATTTTAGAAAATTTGTAATTAGGTGCTTCTATCAACCTATGTAAAATAATAATTAATTTTTTTATAATAAATATTATTTTTTTAAAATAATTATATAATATTTTTAAACTTTACGACTGTATTTAATATTAAAAATTACCATATATCATTCTAGGATCAGTTGGCGTGAATATTGATACCGCATGTTCATCAATCAAAGGTTGGCATGTGACCTCCTATTAATTTTCTAATGAAAGATTGACCAATGTACTTAATTGCGAATTTTTTAAGATTTAAGTATTAATTTTACAAAATTAAAAAAATTGGGCAATCAAATAACAAAAAGGTAAAAATATAAATACTAATTTTAATAATTAACACAATAGAAAAAATGACAGCTCTAAAGTTTATCTCAACCATGAGATCCTTTGTCCTTTACTTCGCCGATTACATAAAAGTCTTGTGCCTTGGAAAAAGAAAGGGAAACAAAACTTGCAATTAGTATAAATAAAATTATATATTAATCTGTATATTAATATTAATTTATTTATATTTAAAATTTAATTTAATATTATTTTTAATAAAATATATTTTTTGATTAATCACATTAGATTAACATATATATTAATATGCAGTTATGTTTATAACTAGATTTTTCTTTAAAAATAAAGGGTTGCAACTCAACTGCATTATTATTACTGTACATGTAACAGTCATAACTAGTTTAGATAAGATCATTCAAGCAATGCATATAATATGCATTTTATTTGGCTCATAGTAAGCTATTGATCTTCTTATTTTAATTGTATTATATTTTAATATAAAAAATTCTATATATAATCACTTTTACTTATTTTATTAATGTGATTGACTAAATAATTTTTTTAATATAAAATATCACATCAATAAGTACGCATTGTATGTAATGGAATCTTTTAATATTGTTTAAAATGAACGATTGAAAAATTATTTATTTATTTATATTTATTTATCAATTATTTGAATGTTACGTCAAAAGATAATGAATTAATGATTATTAAAAAGATGACAAATAACATTATTCTCGGATGAATTGTTGTCAATTCGAGCAGTCATCGTCAAATTGAAGACTATTGTCTGTTTATACTTGCCGGACTCATTCAAGAGAATATGTAGTTTCCATATGCTTAAATGTGTAAGAATCTTGTACACCAAGTAGTCTTGGAAAGGGAAGTTTCATATACGGACATCAATCGTAATTTCTATTTGAGAAGTTACAAATAATGAGAGTCGTAGACGTCAAAAAGAAAGTTTTGTAATATGTATACTTTGATATTGACGCACATACATACGCCAATTACGATTAGTACACATGCATTAATTGATTTTACCAACGAGAGATATGTACAAATAATTCTATATACAACGTCAGAAATATTAATTGAAATGTACATGTCAACCAAAATTGAGATGATAGAAGAATATTTGTTAATATTAATATCTTTATTTATTTATTTATTAGAAAATTTAGGTAATCCATTTGCAAATGTGATCACCTAATGCATCAATTAATAATTAAATTATGTTTTATTTTTTAGATGAAATGAGAAGATTTTAGATGAAAGTTAAAAATTGAATAAAATTTTGTTAGAATATTAATATTTTTTTAATATTATTATTGTTTTGAAATTTAAAAAAGTTGAATTTAGATTTGAAAAAGTTGAATGGTTTATTATATTTTGTGTAAAAATTTAAAAAAATTATAAGAGATGAAATGAAATGATTTCTGAATCAGAACAACCTCTAAATAGTGCCTTTACGGATCGAGATTCTCTACAACTTTTTAATTCGAATATTTTTTACAATTTGGAAATAGATAAATATAACATCTCATTTATACTAGGATATAATGTAGACCCTACATTAAGGTTCGGTTTGGTAAGTGAGATAAAAATTTTGAATCTTAAGATGAAATATTAAAAAATTATATTTTAATATTATTATTATTTTAAGATTTGAAAAAGTTAAGAAAAAATTAAATTATTTATTATATTTTGTATGAGAATTTGATAAAGTTGTAATAATGAGATGAACATCTTAAATTTGAGATAAAAATTTTATGTTGCCAAACCAAACCTAAATATTACAGTGTAGTCTCATGTTGTATCTATCTCTCTTGTAATTATAAAAGGTGTTTGGATCAAAATATTATGGGAAACATATACCAATTTGTAAATAACAAAACTAAAAATAAAAAATAAAAAATAAAAATAAAAACTTAAATATATCTCCTCTTGTTCGCATTTTCCCGTACGTGAACTTACTCATGATGAATTATGATCATTGTGTACGTACGTTATTACTCCAATTCTATTGTCTCCAATTTCATAATTAAATTCTACAAAGTCGTTGGGACAGCCCACCAAAAACTTTTTATTTCTTTCTCTCTTTCTTTTCTTATCTTAATTCCACCAACAATATACTCCAAACTCATGGATAGTATAATCCCCATTAACACGTCTCCCCACATCTCCCTCTCCTTTCCCTTACTCTCCCAGCTTCAATATCCCGATTCCCATCACCGGCCATTTCAATGGAAGACCAATCTACAGCCACGCCACCACCACTGCTGCCGCCTCCGGCGCCGGCGCTGGCCCTAAAGAGCTACAAACTAACAGCCTCTTCAATCTTCTACACAAAATCAAGCACCAATATTTCCAGTACTACTAGAACGATTGCACCCCTGATCTTCTTCTTCTTCAAACCTTGCTCCACACTCCCTCCCACTAATTACATCCTCCGTGATGTCTCCCTCACTGCATATCCCTCTCAAATCTTGGCCATTGTTGGCCCCAGCGGAGCTGGAAAATCCACCCTCTTAGACATTTTGGCTGCCCGAGTTTCACCCACAAGTGGCTCTCTTTTTCTCAACTCTTCTCCCGTCAACCCTTCCTCATTCCGCAAACTCTCCGCCTATGTCCCTCAGCACGATGCCTGCCTTCCCTTACTTACTGTTTACGAGACTTTTGCCTTTGCTGCTCGCCTAGTGCATGTCCCAAAAACATCTGATATTTCCGCCATTGTTTCCTCTCTTCTGACCGAGCTCAGGCTTTCGCATTTAGCAAACACCAGGCTTGCTCATGGCCTCTCGGGTGGTGAACGTAGACGCGTTTCCATAGGCCTAAGCCTTCTCCATGACCCTGCAGTTTTGCTTCTTGACGAGCCAACTTCAGGCCTTGATAGCTCTTCTGCTTTCAACGTGATGCAAACACTTAAATCCATTGCCACTTCCCGTCACCGCACTGTGGTTTTGTCTATACACCAACCAAGCTTCAAAATCCTCTCCACCATTGACAGAATCCTTTTGCTATCAAAAGGGACTGTGGTGCATCATGGGACGCTTTCTTCACTGCAGTCTTTCTTGGTTTCGAATGACTTCAATGTTCCTCCACAGCTCAATGCATTAGAATACGCCATGGAAGTACTTAACCAACTCAAGGAGCTTAAACCCTTCACACCACCATCACTCCCTCCATCACCCAATAATTCCACCTCCTCTCTTGATGGGGATGCAAAAAATGTAAAATATAGGAGCTCTCGGGTGCATGAGATCCTAACCCTTTATAGCAGGTTTTGGAAGATCATTTACAGAACCAGACAACTTCTTCTAACCAACACATTGGAAGCTCTTGTCGTTGGTCTTGTTCTGGGAACAATTTACATCAATATTGGTTTTGGCAAGCAAGGCATTGAAAAGAGGTTCGGTTTCTTCGCTTTCACTCTCACCTTCCTTCTCTCTTCTACAACTGAAACCCTTCCAATCTTCATCAATGAAAGGCCAATACTTTTGAGAGAAACGTCAAGTGGTGCTTATAGAATCTCTTCTTACCTGATAGCAAACACCCTCGTTTTCTTGCCCTACTTGCTTGCCATCGCAATCATATACTCGGTCTCGGTTTATTTCTTGGTCGGTCTTTGTTCTTCTTGGCAAGCTTTTGCTTACTTTGTAATGGTTATCTGGGTCATAGTTCTGATGGCGAATTCTTTCGTGCTCTTCTTGAGTTCTCTTGCTCCAAACTACATCGCGGGTACTTCGCTCGTGACAATACTTTTAGGGGCTTTCTTTCTCTTCTCTGGCTATTTCATCTCCTCAGAAAGTATGCCGAAGTACTGGCTTTTCATGCATTTCCTCTCAATGTACAAGTATGCGCTTGATGCCCTACTCATCAATGAGTATTCTTGCCTTGTTTCGAGGTGTTTCATATGGTACGAAGAGAACAAAGAGTGCATGGTGACTGGCAGCGATGTGTTGCAGACGAGAGGGCTCCATGAGGGGCATAGATGGACGAATATTTACATCTTGGTTGGTTTCTTTGTGTTCTATCGCGTGCTTTGCTTTCTGGTTTTGATCAGAAGGGTTTCAAGATCAAAAAAGTGATACAAAACTCTTTAATATATAGTTATTTTTACTTTTATTTTCATCTGTTTTTCAAGAACTGAAGCACCCATGCATGTAATGTTTCCATGATAGGCTTCACTTTTGATAAAAATGACTGAAGGGGTTCCCGTGCTTTGATCCTTCAAGAATTTACCCCCACTGTTTAATTGGCATTTTTATCCCACTACAGTGAACGGAAAATACCAAATCTTCCAGAATTCCCATGCTTTGGAGGCTTATCGCAAGGTTAAAGGAATAGGACTCACGATTTGATGTTTGATATAGACATGCACCAATTCTTCTATGTATCCTTTAATTTATCAATTAAAGTAGTTACGCCGGGTATACTTTTTATTGAAGAAAAAGCACTACGTAACATGCTTTAGCCACAAATATATTATCCTCTTTTCAAAAGATTGATGTTTGATCTTTGTAAGCAAAACTACAGCACTATCTATCCAATAATTGGATTCCTCTTTTCAAAAGATTTGGGAAAAAGATATTCTTAAGTTTTTGTAATGTATGAAATGAAAAAGAGATAGATCCATGTAGGGGTGCTAGGGTGCGGGTAGACCCCCCACCCGCCCCATGGGGCGGATGGGGAAATTTTTTCCCATCCCCCGCCCCCGGTGTGTGGGGTGGGGTATCCCGTCCCGCATGACAGGGTACGGTGTGGGGGGGCAATTTGTCCGCCCACTCCCCCCCCCCCCCCCCCCACCGCCGCCGCACCCCCTTCTGGGCCTTTGGCCCAGAATCATTATTTCTGAGCCATTTTTGGCCTAGAAACCTCAGCAATGGGCTAAAAATGGCCCACAAGGTTGTATTTTTTGTCCCAAAAAAGTTTGTAGGCCATTTTCATTTTTCAGCCCATAAAATTATAAGTAAAAAGACAAAAAATTTAAAAACCAGATTAAAAAGAAAAAGTGTTATGAATGATAATTGATTTTATGGCTAATAAAAGTTACTAGTCTAAAAGTCTAATACATAATAAACTAATAATAATAACTAAGCTATTACAAAATTGAAAGATTAAATAATTACAAAATTACGAACATAAAAGTATCCAAAGGATATTGTATCAATATTACAAATCATTGAATACAAAATATGAATAAATAATTAAAAATTGAATATTCTAAAGAGGCTTGTCAGCTGTGGCTTGTCTTTGAGTCAAGGGGTGTGACACTTGGGGTGGCCCGGGCTTGAGCACATTTTTATGTTGCAGAGGTGCTAGATGTCTCATGTGGTATTACAAAAATTAATATTAAAATTAATAACGATGAAATCGAAATGAATATAAGTAAATTAAAATAATAAAATAAAAACAATTACCAGGTGGTCCAAATCCAGACTGATCACCATCCTAATCAATCTCCTTAAAATCTAAAATATCCAAAATATGAATATCCTTTCCTATCGTCTAACTCTGTGTGCATATCAATGCCTCTACAGATGTTGGAGACAATGAACTACGGAAAGGATCCAATATACGACATCCGGTAGTAAAGGCTGACTTTGAGGCAACGGTGCTAATAGGGCCAAAATACAGTGAGCAATCTCAGAAATGATGGGATATTTCTTTGAGGCATTCTTCCACCATCCTAATATATTGAAATTATCATCATTATTTTGGACCATATCCGCTGACAAATAGTTGTTTAACTCAAAAACCATCTCTGTAGATTGATGGACTAGTGTGGGATTCTATGCGAGTGTCTTAGTCTACGGCATTCTGCACTTCTTTGTAGGAGGCCCGGTCACGGTATCTGTAGAAGGCGTTGGGGTCAGTGTATGTGTCTTGGATGTAGTACCACCCTTAATTGCATTAAACTCATCATACAATTTTTTCAGGGTATCTCAGGCCAATTCACCAATAAGTTCAGTCCATACCTGATCGTGAACAAGTCCCAACTCATATAACAAACCTGAAACTTTCAGACGAGGATCAAGAATAACAGCCACATATAACAAAATATTCATTCTAGCCAAATCTCTCCAATACTTGTCATATTTTAGCATCATGGTCACTGTCATCCCCCTCATCATTTCATTGGAACTCCTATGCATATCTTTTAATTCTTCTTTAACCCTACATATTTGTTGATAAAACCTATGGGATTTAGGGTACAAAGAACCAAATATATTCAATGTGACATCGTAAAATAATCCAAGAAAATTAACGAAAATAAAAACTACCACCCAATCATCATCATATCATTAGACTTTCGTAATCCCCCGTGCTCATCAAAGTATTTGACATATTGGATATCTTCATTACCCAATAATTGAAAGGCTGCCTTATATTCTTGGGCCCCCTCCAACATCAAGAAGGTTGAGTCCCATCTGGTAGGAACATCAGTACAAAAACCCTTCTTCGATGTTATGCCCCCAGCCTTTGCAGCATTCTAGAAGGAGAAGACTTTACAAATTTCACAGCCATTCTAACTCGTGCAACCGAGTCATTAACATATTTCAACCCTTCAGTCACAATTAAATTGAAAATATGTACAACACATCCAACAAGCAAATATTCACCACCCAAGAATGTCTTATTTGCATCTTTAAGATAATTCTTTAGATATCTCAAGGCGACATCATTAAACGACGCATTATCAACTGACACAGACAAAACCTTTTCCAACCCACACTCCTTTATTGCGGCCTCCAAAGCCTTCTCAATCGTCTCACCCTTATGATCAGTTATTTGACAAAATTTAATAATATTTTTGTGCAAAACCCAACCAGCATCAACAAAATGCACAGTCAACGACATGTAATTCATATTTTAGATAGAAGTCCAAGTATCGGTAGTGAGACAAACTACCAAACTCGCCAATTGGCCCCTCAAAACATCTTTATCACGGATGTACATTTTCTTAATATCCTTTGCCACAGTGTAACGAAAAGGAAGTACAAATCTCGGTTCTAACTCTTGGACAAATTCTTGGAACCCTTTACCCTCCACAAACTGAAAAGGCAGCTCGTCCATAACAATCATACGAGCTAACTTCCTTCTACACTCATTGGGGTTATACTTCGCATACCCCTTCAATGTTGGCCCCCCGACCCTACTACTCTCATCCGCCATTTTAAAATCTAGTTTAGATTGACCCTTCTCTACTAAGGATTTTAAAATTAAACTCTTCTTGTATTGTTATTCTAAATGGACCTTCAGATGGGATATATCATGGTTCTTATAGTACCATCCATACATTTTTCCACAGTGATTACATTTACCTTGTGGGTTGTTGGGGTCACTACCCTCTAGTTTGGTAAAGTGTTTCCAAACTATGGATACAGGTTTCTTGCCCTGTGTGGGCTTCAGGGCAGGGCAAGGTGTACTCGTTATAGGGGTAGGAGTAAGGTTAGGTTCTGGGGTAGGGTTGTTGGCTGGGGCAGGCGAGCTATCACTGAAATCCGAAAACATTCATGATTCTCCAACACAAAAAAAAAAAAAAAAAAAAAAATTCAAAGTGCAATCCAACACAATCATAAAAAACTGCATACAAATAGTAGACCCACACATCTTTTGGATTTTTTTTTTAGGGGTTTCATCAAAAGACCTTTAGGGGTTTCAATCAATGAAACCCCTCAATTAACATGTATCCACAAAATTATTAAAAATCATATATAATGTCATTCAAGTATTTAATATCATGTATAAAAGAGTATAAAATATAAAATAATAAATAAATAAATAATTTAGGGTTGATAGTAAGTTAGTAACCATTTCATCTTAGTGGTTTCAATCAATGAAACGCAAAAAAAAAAATAATTGGGTTTCGAATTGGAACCCCAAATTAAATTAGGGTTCCAATCCGAAACCCTAAATCAATTTGGAGGTTTCAATCAATGAAACCCAAAAAAAAAATTAGGGTTTCAGGTTGGAACCCCAAATTAAATTGGGGTTCCAATCCGAAACCCCAAACCAATTCATTGAAACCCCTAAATTGATTTTTGGGGGGGGGGGGGGGGGGGGTTTCATTGATTGAAACCCCTAAATCAATTTGGGGGTTTCAATCAATTTGATTTAGGGGTTTCAATCAATGAAAGTCCTCAATTATTTCAGGGTTTCGGATTGGAACCCTAATTTAATTTAGGGTTCCAATCCGAAACCCTAACCCCTAAATTGATTTAGGGGTTTTCAATATAATGAAATTTACATGAAAAATCATTAATTTAGATGAAATCCGAAACAATCACAGCAAGAAAAGAAAACCCTAACACTAATACAGTCAATACACATGCACAATGATCATGAATCCACAGCACACAAGTCACAAATCTCATCCTCCATCTCCAATTCAACCCATCCTTCCTCCAATCTCTAATCAAAACTAAAAATAAAAAATAAAAAAAAAATAAAAATCAACGGAGAAAGGAGAGAAAGGAGAGAACGAGCTAACTTACCTTGTACTGTGCGGCATGCGTCCGGCGTCGTGCGTCGTGCGAGAGAGAAGAGAGAATGAGAGCAACTCCAAGGACTCGTTCCAAGAGGAAGGAGGGAACGGGTACTTGGGTAGGAGAGAAAGAGAGATTTCGAGAAGAAGTGAAAAACTGCCAAAGGGAGGGGGCAACGTGGGGGGGGGGAGGGGGGGGGGAGGGGGTTTAAACTTTTTGTTAAAACTAAATGAAACGGCGCCATTTTATAATGGACAAAACGGTGTCATTTCATTTAGTGGGTTATTGATTTGGGGGTTTATAGATGAAACGGTGCCGTTTTGTCATGTACAAAATGGCACTGTTTCATATATAAACTGGTTTTATTATATACATATATATAATATAATATATATTATATATATAAGTAAATGGGGTGGGCCGGGGGAAAAACGGACTGGGGGGAGGCCGTATCCGTCCCCCACCTCCACTGGGGGGCAACCCATACGGGCAGGGGCCCCCGTACCACGCCCTTGCGGTGCAGATGCCCCGCCCCGCATATGCGGGGGCGGGGCGAACGGGGCGGAGCAGCGTCCTGGGGCCCCGCTGCCCACCTCTAGATCCATGGAGTGAACCTTAAAGCATTTATTACTGTTTTATGAATATTTTAGACATCATTAAATGAGTAATTACTCCACGTGTCTCTCTCTCACTTTGTTTTTTTTAGAGAAGAGGATGATATCTCAATTTATTGATAGCTCTCGCTTATAGCGGAGGAATATTGTGGTAACAATCAGGGTACACTTGGAATTTACACATATTCAATAAAAAAATCCCATGCATAAAAAAAAAACTAAAATAAAACCAAAAAAATACTAAACACAAAAAAAAAAAAAAAAAAAAAAAAAAAAAAAAAAAACCTAAGAAAACAACCCTATACAATAATTTATATAAAGGGAAACTATCTTAGATGTAATGAAGGCATCCCTAAATAGTCCATGCAAATTAAACCTCACTGCACTTGAGGAGTCTCCTCAAAGTTGGAACAAACCAAATCTGAACCTGAAGCTCCTTTCTTCACCAACCAATCTGCCACTTTATTTCGCTCTCTAAAAATGTGGTGCACAAAACAAACCATGGAATTCATGATGTCAAGAACTTCCTCCCAAAAAACCTCCAAATATCACACCCCACATCTTTTACTCCTCCACCAAGATATCACAATGATAGAATCAAGTTCTATTTCAACGTAATTAATACCCAAAAATTTATATACCTTGAGACCCTGAAGGAGTGCTAATAGCTCTGCTTTATTGTTAGAACAAGTGCCAATGAAAGAAGAAAATGCATGTATTAAAATATCATGATCATTCCTAATGATCCCACCCACACTTGTGGCGCCCGAATTGCCCATACTACTACCATTTGTGTTTAACTTAAACCAACCAACTGCTAGATGTTGTCAAGCAATAGCTTTACATCGTCATTCCAAAGGAAACACAGGCGGAACTTGTTAGCTCTCCAGTATCTGCATATCAAAATGGGTGAGGTGAGAAATTTTATGCATATCACGACATAGGAGACCAATCCACTAGCAAATGGAATGCATAATTTTTGTAATAGACTCAAACCATCCCTCCTTACGTGCCAAACATCTTCTCTGTCAAATTCTCCCTGTGATGATCATTGGTAAAATCCTCACTATTATTCCAACTTGAGTCTAGGATTTCGCGCGGTGAAACTAAATCAACACGGTTTCTTTCCAGGTATGACTGAGTGGGAAACCAAAAAGAGCTCCAAAATAATGCCAAACCTTGCTTGCAAATTCTCTTGCAAAAAGCAGATGGTTCTGATCTTCATAGTTGCCGTTTGCACAACAATCACACCTAGAAGTAATAGGATTGCCAATACGACGAAATTGATCATCCACACTCAGGGCTGATTCCAAGCCTTCCACATATTGATAGACATTTTAAGAGGAAGTTTTTTATGCTACATCCATGAATGCCATTCTAAGGTGCAACCCCTAATATAAACATAGTCCTAAGCTGATTTAGTGGAAAGTAAACCAATTTCATTTTTTGTCTAGATCAACACGTCCAAGCTCGGTTTTCTATTTTTTAAATCCTCCAAAATCCCATCAACATTGATTGGACCAATTAATAGCACAAGCAAATCCTCATCCCAACTATTAGATATTTTACAATCCTTAACTTTGAGTAAAGGTTGACCCACGATTTGCATATCATCAATTAAAGGACCACTATCTCACCATTTGTCATACCAGAAGAAGACATTCCCCTCCTTTATACACTACTTCAAATTATTCATGACAATCGGGAGGCTTTTAACAATCATTTTTCAAAATCTTGTACCCCTTGTTGCATTAGTCAAGGTCCAAGGCTTAAAACCTACGTACATTTCATTGAAAAAATTTGCCTATAAAGATTTACCTTACCTTGAATATGATTCCAATCAAACCTAGTGTGCAGGGTTTGCTGCATATCATCAAGGTGCCTCAAACCCAAGCCACCTTCCTCAAACGGTCTACAAATGGTTTTCCAGCCTGCCCATTTTTTCTTCCATTTACCATTTACCTCCCCCCAAAAAAATGTGCACATCATTCGGTGAAGGCCTTTAATGATGGATTGTGGGACCTGTAAAACAACAAAAAGATGAAAAGCCATACTTGATAGAACATGCCATAATAAGATTAGTCTTCCGCCTGCTGATAGAAGCTTCATCTTCCATCCAGTGGTTTTATTCTAGACTTTAGACACCATTTCTTCCAAGTGCACATGTTTTAATCTTCCCAAGAAAATAGGTAACCCCAGATACTTAAAAGGAAAAATTTCTACCGAAAAACATGTCTTCCATAGTAGCGATCTCTTACGTGCCATAGGAAATTTTTGTGAGAATCGACCAAATTTCTTTGTCACCACTCTTTGTGTGACGCCCCCAAATCCCCACGCACGGATACGGGGAAATCGAGACGTCCGGATGATGACATCACTGGTCACCACCCTAACGACGTGTGCCAAGTGTGTGTAAAAGCAACAAATGTGCAAGGGAAACGCAGCGGATAAAGAAAGTCATATAACTAAGTACCAGAATCTTTCTTAATATAATACAAGCTGTTTAAAACATACATAAATAAAATATTACAAAAACACAAATACAATTTTAAAGCAAATATAAAGCATAACATCAGCAACCCGGCGGAGCCGCACCCTCGGGCTCAGCCTCCTCCTCCTCATCCTCAAAACCTGCACCAAAAGCTACGGAACCAAAAAAAATGGTACCGCAGGTAAGTAAAACCCAAACACCACCAGATAAAAAGCATATAAAACTCAAACAAAATGCATGAAGCATGCCCGATGCACAAATCCCATAAAACATGATTTTTCCACACACGCCAAAAATCCCATTTGACCCAAAAACACATCTTTTCCAAAAACCACGCCAAAAGTCACATTTGGCCTCTATAACCGTCTCAAACCAAAAACCATTTTTATCTGCATGCACCATGACCTCCTCCTAGGGGTCATCCGCACACCCTGGCTCCAGTGCCACACTGCAGAGTACCACTACGCATGTGACACCTAACGAGCGATGCCCAGTTCCACGCCCCGCGTGTTCGTAGCCAAGCATCCTCTAGCCCTCACCAGCGAAGGGCCACGGAGTCGGTGCGTAGGGCGATGCCCGGTTCCGCGCCCGGCGCGTTCGTAGCCAAGCAACCCCTAGCCCCCGCTCCCGTCGTCACCCAGCGACAACCCAGGAGACATCACTCAGTTTATTCCGCTCCCAAGTGACCAGAGGAGCTCCACCGGGATAATACCCCATCCCGGCTTGGGGTCGTGATACACACGCACCCGTAAGTCCACTTACGCCAATAAACAGGCTTTTCACAATTACACAAAAACACACATGCATGCACCATGTAAATGCCATATCAATGCACCAAAATAAACAACCAACATATATCAATTAAACAAGCAACTCCGTCCTCCATCCATCCGACCCCCGAACTCCTCGGACTCAGTCCGGAATCAACCAACCAGCAGATAAAAATTATTGAATGAGCAATATATATTTAAATATGAAAATAGGGTTTGGAAAATACTTACAGTGCTATATGGTAATTTTAGAAAGCTTGCGGCGTTGCAAACGGCGGAAGAAAAGTAACGTAACAGTGTAATTTACACTGTTGCCGTGGGTAATAAATTACCCATTTTCGAACGGAGACAAACCAAGGCACGAAATTGATAGGGAAAGGTCTTGAGATATTTATGAAGCTAAAGGAAATGAGTTTTGGCCGTGGGTGGTGGTGGAAATGGCAGTCGAAGGCCAAAAAGGGGCTGAACGGAGTTGAGCTCGTGGGAGCTGCTCCGGAAACGGATCGAGGCCAGAAATGAGTGGTTTAGGTTGGCAAGAGGTAGGGGAAGAAGCTGTGAAAAGATGGTGGCCGGAGGTGATGCGACGGCGCCGGAATCGGTGAAAAACCGTATGGCTTGGAGGAGCTCGTGGTGGCTAACGGTGGCTCGGATGGAGGTGAAACTTGGTGGGGATGTTCACCGGTGAGAGGGGAAGAAAACTGGGTGGGTGGTGTAGGCCACGCTGCCGGCGAGCGGCGGTTCTGGGCTGCGAAAACAACCGGCGATAGGGGCAAAAACAGAGCAGGTGCAGCGACTTCCGGCGGCTCTCGAAAGCTAACGGCTGGTCCGATGGCTCTGAAAATTGGTGGAGATGATCTCTGGTGGAAGGGGAAGAGAATGGTGGTGACGGTGCACCAAACGGTGGCCGGACGGCGGAGAACTGGGCGGTCAAAGGGGCGGCGACGGGAAGGAGAAAAATAGGTTGTTCGGCGTACGCGGGAGAGAAAGGAGAAGAAAGAAGAAGAAAAGAAAGAAAAAGAAAGAAAAAGAAGGAAAAAGAAAAGGAAAAAGGGAAAAAGAAAAAGAGGAAAGAAAAGAAATGAGGTCCAATCCTTACTTCGGAGACCAAAAACTGATCCGCCAAAAACGATATTAAAAATCGTAAAACGACTAAAATAAATTAAACACAACATCAAATAAATTAAAACCAATTTAAAATACATTAATTTAAAATAAATAAACCAATATATTAATTAAATTAAAAACAACCATTTAGTGAAAATACACGTAAAAACGGATCATCACACTTTGCTTGATCAGTCTAGAGATAACTTCTTGTAATATGATGAAAATATAGGGTGAGAGGGGATCGCCTTGTTGCAAACCATGATCTCCTTGGAAAAAACATTTTGTAGTACCATTCATCATAATAGATCAGTACCAAGGAGTCGAGATACAAGCCTTGATAAGATCAGAAAGCTATAGAGAGAAACCAAAACATAGAAGGACCTCCAATAGAAAATTCCGTTCCACTCAATCATAAACCTTTTTCATGTGCACTTTAAGCATATGATATTTCCACCATGGGCCTTCTTATAGATGGAATGAATCATTTTCTGCGTAAGGCTAATATTTTTAAATATGCTTCTTTCAAGGATAAAAACACCTTGTTCCCACAAGATCATTCTTGAGAAGAAACCTGTCAAGCGATTAACAATGATTTTAGAGCAAATTTTATAAAATACCAAGCAAAAACTAATTGGTCTAAACTTATCAAAACCCAAAGGCATATCAACCTTTGGAATTAAGGCAAGAAGAGAATTAAGCCGTAAAAATGTTTGGAAGTTGCTTGGAAAAAAAATAAAAATAAATAACAGATAGCTTTCAAGACATCATCTTTCACTACTTCCCAATATCTTTTAAAAAATCTCGAACCAAATCCATCAGAACTCGGAATACTATTAGACGGAATGAAAGATAATGCCGAAAATGCTTCTGCCATAGAAGAGACGGAGCACAGACTAAAGTTCTTGGCATCCGAGGTAACCAATAATATGAATTGCGACAGATCTAGTAATTAATTCTCTAGACGATTCCTGCTATAAAAAATTAGAAAAGAAATTCATTACACCTTGATGAATACTCTCTGACGAATAAAAAAAATAACTCCATTCGAAGATTGCATTTCCACTACTAGTTTGTCGTTCTCTCTCTCTCCCCCTCCCTCCCAGAAGCAGAAACCGTACTACGGCTAAATTGCCTAATCCTTGGAATAATAATTAGCAGGGGAAAGTATATCTGTATCTGGTAATATTTACGTTTCAGCTTTGACCATTGATTTGCTGATACAGAGACGTTGATCTGTTTGAAGTATTTGATATACAGTATACTTATCCACAAATTGAAATTCTTTGTTCGTTTAGATTTGGAAAGCTGCTATACTCTTACGCGGGGTCCATTCCACAAAGGTCAATCTTTTCTTCATTTCTGAGTAGTTTTTGTCATTTAATGTTTACAACTTTACAAAGTCCACCTGGGCTCTTCTTGGGTTTTATCTAAACTTGATTGCCTAACGGAAACCAAATAGCATCCTTTTCTTGTGATGGGAGATTACGAATGGAAAACACTAAATCTACAGAAATTTTTTACCGAAATGTTTTACCGAAATTTTTTTTAATTTTTTTTTAATTTTTTTTTTGCTTAATGATTAAGTAAGTGTTTTTAAATGAATATGTGATTTTTTTTTATTTTTAAAAATATCTAAATAGTTGAAAAAAATGTTGAAAGAAAATTAAAAAAAAAAAAAAAAAGGAAATGAAGTGATCGGTAGAAGATTTCTGTGGAAATCTTCTGTGGACGTAGCAACGTCCGATTACGAATATTCCTCCAATTAATTACAAACTTTGTAAAATGATAAACCACCGAGAAAGTGTACCGACATTTTCTACCAATTTGTATTTTATTTTTTTAAAAGGATTTTTAATAAGTTTGTAAATTTTATTAAAAAATAATATTTAAGAGAATTTAAAAAATACTTAAAAAAAAAAAAAAGAAGAAGCAAAATGTACTGTCAATAAAATGTCTCGATAAAAAGGATCGGTGGACTTAGTAGTCTCTTTCAACTTATTCAACCTCATGATTTTTTATTGAGTGGTGCTATTATTTGTAATTTACAGCAAAATAGTAATTTTTATTTTTTTATTATTTTTAAAAATATTTTTAAAAATTTTTAATTATTAAAAAATTAAAAAATATATAACTTTATTAATGAGTACTTTTTTAATTATTAAGTAAAATAAAAAAAAAATTAAAAAAGATTAAAATATTCGAGCTGTAATTTTAAATAATAACATTGATTATTAAGAGAGTTAAGTAGTATTTTTTATTTATTTATTTATTTATATATATATAGCTCAAGGATTTGTCGTGAATTAAGTAGCTTTTATATATATTACTTGAGAAATTTCATCGTTGATTGAATCATAAAACATTTTATTACAGTTTCTTTTTTCTCTTCTTTATCTCGACCATCTTCAGCAAGAAATTTCCAAATCCGATCTAGCTGGACATGAGAGAGGAGCTCTGCTCAATCTTCTCCTTCCCATTGAAAAATCATTTTCCTTTGACTTATTGGTAGTGCTGCCAAATCATTAGCCGTGGCAACGCACTTCTATGAGCTTTTAGATCCCAGTTAAATGTTGAGCTGAATTAAAATAAAATAAATTAAGTTCTTTATAAATAATTATGAGTTGAGATAAAGTAAATTTTATGAGACTTATCTAAAATAAGTTTAGATAAGTTTGAATTTTAAAATAAATTTATATGTATTTATAATAACAAATAGTGATTTTTCCTATGAGTGATTTCGTTGCAATTAGTATCTATTTGTGCCGGAATTAAGTTTTTCTTGACAAATCTTGCCATAGCTAACTCCCCGGAATGATGTGGTAACAGATAGAGCTTTTAGCTATGAGCTTACTTCTCGTGAAAATTACTATTATTTTTGACGGTAGGTGATCGTAAGAAGTATATATATTTTCCGTAGAAATAAATATTGATTCAAGGCACCTTTCGCCCACAGAAAAAGTATTTTCTAACTAAATTATTCGTCAGAAATAGCTATTTTTGATGCGTATTGCTGATAGGAAATTCCCTTCCCTTTGGTACGAGAAAAGTTTTTCTAGGAAACTATTTCTGTGGATAAAAACTTTTTCATGAATGTAAATCATAATAATTAATTACTTGCTGAATATATATTTTGATGAAAATACTTTATTGCAAGAAACACAATTGTTATAAGAAGTCATTTCTTACACTCATTATGGTGGAAAATTCTTTTTTGCCATGTATATATATATGGTTAGTAAAAGTATTTTTTCCTATATGCTAAAGAGGTCAAAAAAAAGTATTTCTTACACTCATTATGGCGGGAATTATTTATTTATTTATTTTATTTTTTTATTTATCATGTACATACATAGTTAGTAAAAGTATTTTTTTTGTACATGATAAAGAAGCCAAAAAAAAGGTATTTCTAGGAACACCCAATATTGCCGAGAATAATTATCAGGCATGTACAAATAGTCTTGGCAAAAAAGTATTTGTTACAAACTATTTGATCAATAATATTCATTTTTTGCCATGAGTGATTAAGTACATATTTTCTTCTACTTTATTGCAGTTGTTTATTAGAGGGTAAAATGCTTGGCTGAGCATGAACCAATTTGAATCACTAATAATGAGGTCTTCATGGTCTGCAACAAACTAATTTCTAAGTATTAATTTGGTCAAATGCGCAAATAATCATAATCATTATTGATCTTTTCAGACATATATGTCAATTATTATGTCATGTAACAGCTTCTATGTAGAACTTCTCATCTCTTACAGCCTGCAATCACCTTATATCCCCAAAGTCCATGTGTAGTCTACTTCAACCAACATACATATATTGGTATTAACGGTGTCATTATAGTCACCAACATATATATACATACATAAAGTTCACATTCCAAGTTGTAGAGTATTTACAAGGACAACAAGAGTTCCTAGAAGTTAATTAAAACAATTTGTAAGCAAATACGTATAGTTTAGTAATTTTGAAACACCTTCCTATATGGAGCATTCTTGCAATAAAAGCTGCATGCATGCATCGAGACTTGGTTCATTACTGTAGCTGTAAGTTAGATATCTATCTTCACCAATTATAACTTTTGATGAAAACTTTCTATTTAACTAAGCTACAAAATTGGAAACACCAATGTCAAATACTAGTATATGGTCAATCTCTATCAACCTAACCAGGAAATTCCAAACTGTACAAATAATCATCTACTACTATTGACCTTGTATTTAACTTCAAATATAATAAAGAACATGATATGTGTCTAAAATCATCTATAGAATTATGCATTTTTTTTTTATATATATATATTACACCTACATAGGGAAATGCCTGTAGGTTTGGCTGAGTTTTCCTTGAGTTCGATTAGTACTGTAGTTGGCTCCAATTCTGGTTTCTTCAAGAAAATAACAACCGAGCATCATGATGGGATACCCATCTCAAATAACAAAAAATTTACAGCAAAATAGCAAAACATTTGTCTAAGGATTGCCCCTTCAATAAATGGGATACCGATATCTTGAATAGACAACAAACTAAATATATTGAAATTAACTATTAGCAATATGCTCCCTATGATAGTAGCATCATTTTTGAACTAAATGTATAGACACAAATAAAATCTTCTTGTTTGCAAACAGTAACTGTATCCAGGCCTTGTAAGTCTATGCTTTCCTATATTATGTCCTAATATCACTTAAATCACACATGGGAAATATACCATAAGATGAGAGGGTAGAAAAATACCAAATCTATCTATACATAAAGCATCTTGTCTTTGTCCCATGTACATCTTAAGTTATCAAAAGTTTTGCATTAACCTATACAACTCTATAAACACATCCTAGCCTTAACTAGTAAACTTTGATGGCTATTTTCGTTGACAAACCCAGTCCCCACATCACCGAATTAAGCAATATACTCAACAAAAGGATACATATAACTTGTTGGAAGGATTTTACTTTTTACTTATCAAAAAGGTTTCTCAAAAGTTAAAAAAATTGAAAAAATAAACCTACAACTTGATTGCATCCTCCTTTCTTTATCTGAGAAGGAGAAAGGTGAACTTATAGTGGAGTCGCAACTCATCGAGTCTACTATGGAATGTAGAGACAAATACCTAGTAGTCTCTTTTCTCACAAAGAAATACTATAACTGTGATGCATTCAAAAACACAATGAGGAAAATATGGCAGCCAATTCAAAAACTTGTTTTCAAGGAGTTCGGGTCGACGTTGTTCTTGGCTGCATTTGAAGATGAACTGGACAAACGTTGGGTTCTGTGTGAGGGTCTATGGTCCTTTGATAGGGACCTTGTCCTTCTAAAGAAGAAGGAAGGAGACATGCAGGTTTCAAAGATTCATATGACAGAAGCCTCTTTCTGGATTAGATTGTTGGATATGCCATTACTAGCAATGAACTAAAGAGTAGGGAGGCTGATTAGTGGTGCAATTGGCTTTGCGGAGGAAGTGGATGTTGAATAGGGTGAGGTTGCTTAGGGTGAGTACATGCGTGTGAGGGTTCGACTAGATATTACTTAGCCCTTTATGCATGGCAAGATGATCAACTTGGGAACTTTTGGTTCATGTTGGGTTCGGTTTGCTTATGAGAGATTGTCGAATTTTTGTTATGTGTGTGGGAGACTGGGCCATAATCACAAAGAATGCAAGGTGCAATAACGTCACCATGATGTGCTGAAGGTAGAGAATTTGACTTTTGATCAATAGTTGCGTCCTGGTGGTGCCATGGGATAAAGGAGGGATTTCAAGGTCCAGAAAGAACCAATTGACCAGAATTCCTCACCAATTTGATCGACAGAGTCAAACTAGAGGTTTGTAGACATTACGGCGGAGGAGAGGGAAAAATCAGTGAGTAAATGCAATAGACGCGTGATGCTATTTCAGAAGGGAAGGTTATGCTTGGAAAGTTAACTACTACAACAGACAAAAAGGGAAGTAGAATAGGATTGAATTCTCGCAATAACCTCGTGATGGAAGATCTCAGCTTTCATATGGGTGTAGAAGGCAATAATAAGAATAGGGAAGGAATTGCCCATGTCCCTAGTCAACTACATGAGGATATTTGTACCACCATGTAGAACAATCAGGCACACGTGATTTCTGATGATGGGCCCCCAAAAGGTGTTGATGGTTCAGAGGCTGCTCTAGCCTAACTAATGAGGTCCACGACTTCTAAAAGGGGTAGGAAATGGCAACATACAAAGATCACTCCCTTGGACTCAGAAGCCATTGATACAGTACAGTTGAGGTGGAAGGCAAAAATGAAGTCACCTGATCACGTGCCCCTGGATGATCAAAAAAGGAGAAAGGTCTAGATGAGGGGAATGCAAGATATACAGGCAATACAAACACAAACGGTGGAGGCTATTGATTAGCCTTGCCAACAATCATGAAAACCATAAGTTGAAATTCCCGTAGACTTGGGAACTCACGTGGAGTTCGAGCACTTCGTGACTTAGTCAGGAAGGAAGTCCCTATGATACTGTGCTTACAGGAAACTAAGCTACATGCAAAGAAGATGGAATATGTTAGAATGTAGGTGGGCTTTGAGTGTTGTTTTCTTGTGAGTTGTGATTGAAGAAGTGGTGGTTTAGCACTAATGTGGTAGAAAAGGAGTCCAACATAGTATCTAAAGCTACTCAAAGAATCATATTGATGCTATGGTCCATGAAGATGGTAGTGACAGGAAGTGGCACCTTATTGGAGTGTATGGGAATCCTAAGACTGAACTTAGGAGTGGGACTTGGAACATAGTCAAGTCATTAAAGGGTTTGGACTCTAAAGCATGGATAGTTTGTGGAGATTTTAATGAGATCCTATGTAGGTAGGAGAAGAGGGGAGGGAGAGGCCTGAGAGATAAATGAAGGAGTTCGGGTAACTTATGGATGATTGTTGTTTGATTGATTTGGGATTTGAGGGACCTGATCAATTTACATGTGTAACAAGAGCGGTATGCAGAATACCATCATTGAAAGAACTGATAGGCACTCGACAAACAAAAGTTGGTTAAAATGTTCCCATGTGATCGTGTGTTGCATGGTTTGGCAGCTCATTCAGGCCATCTTCCAATAATTCTCATCACCAGCAATGAAAAGAGGCCAAGCAAGAAAAATATATTTAGGTTTGAAGCCATATGGACTGAAGATGATGCTTGTGAAGGGGTCATTACAAACTCATGGCAAAAGGGAACTAATGGAATGCCTATGCCCAACATTACCACTAGAATGGTGCCTACTCTCAGAAATTAGCATATTAGAACAAGATAAAATTTGGAAGAGAATCAAACAGGCTCGTGAACACCTGCAACATGTGCAAAATATTGATCCTTACTATGCTAGCTTGGATATTCACTAGGAGGCTAGGAATTATCCACAATGCTAGCTTGAGAGAGAAGAGATTATATGGAAATAAAGAGCTAAAGCACTATGGTTAAAGGAGGGTGATCTGAATACCAGGTTTTTTCACCATAAGGCTTCCCAAAGAAGAATAAAAAACTAGATTAAAGGCTTGAATGATGATGTAGGGGTCTAGTTGTTTGAAGAAGGAAGAGATCAAGTGATTTTGAGTTACTTATAATCCCTATTCACTGCTGCACCTCAGACCAGTAGCATAGAGTTTCTTAATGACCTGGCTGGTAGAGTTACTGAGGAAATAAATCATCATCTATTGAAAGATTTTAAGAGGGAAGAAGTGAAGGCTACACTTGATCAAATGCACTCAAGAAAGGCCCCTGGACCTAATGGAATGTCCCCGATGTTTTTCAACAATACTTGCATATTGTTGGAGATGCTGTACAAATGCTATTTGTTGTCTCTAGAAAGTGGTACTATTTCATCAACTCTTAATCACACTTTTATTACCTTGATCCCAAAGAAAAAGAGACTAGAAAAGATTACTGAGTTTAGGCCTATTACATTGTGTATGTACTAATTTGCAGTTGGTTAATTCTTTATCTTATTATATGTTCGTGTAGGTTTTCTTGTATTCTTTGTGGCAATTGTATTGTGAT
Source organism: Carya illinoinensis (assembly GCF_018687715.1). Classification (NCBI taxonomy): domain Eukaryota; kingdom Viridiplantae; phylum Streptophyta; class Magnoliopsida; order Fagales; family Juglandaceae; genus Carya; species Carya illinoinensis. The sequence goes on along the minus strand of NC_056759.1, from coordinate 23,496,093 downwards.
TGAGTCTTTAAGAATTTTTTTGAGGCCTGGGTTTTGGTCTTATTTTAATATTTGTAACCCCCAGGCCACGAGTTGTAACCATGGTTTTCCTCTGCCACAAGTAAGGGCTATCAATAAAATTGAAATCCCATCTTCTTTCTAAAACAAAATGGTGCTTGCTAATAGACTCAAGCTTATCCTTAATGATGTCGTATCTAATTCCCAAAGTGCTTTTGTGTCTGGTAGACTAATCAGTGACAATGTGCTAGTTGCATATGAGATGATCCATTTTCTGAGAAATAGGAGGCAAGGGAAGGAGGGCTACATATCTATCAAATTGAACATAAGTAAGGCCTACGATAGGATTGAATGGGGTTATATGGAGCCTGTGATGGGCAAAATGGGGTTTCATACCAGATGGATTCAGCTGGAGATGATGTGTATTAAGACTGTGTCTTTCTTAGTTTTAATCAATAGGGAGCCTAAAGGTCCAATAATTCCTACTCAAGGTATAAGGCAAGGGGACCCCTTGTCACCATACCTCTTATTATTATGCATTGAAGGTCTAATCACTTTATTGAAACAAGTATAAGCCTCAAAGCAATTGTCTGGTATTAAAGTCTATAGAAGAGCTCCTAGAGTTTCCCATTTGTTGTTTATTGATAACAGCATAGTATTCTACAAAGTCAATAGTGCAGAAAACCACCATATCCGGCAGCTACTTGAAAGATATGGGGAGGCTTTAGGTCAAAAGGTGAATAAATACAAAACTGCTATGATTTTTAGTAGAAATGTGGATTCAAAGAAGCAGAAGTAGTTGATGGCTTTCTAGGGTGTGCAACAATTCCAGCAGTATGAGAGGTACATAAGATTACCCCCATTAGTTGATAGAGCCAAATCAAGAGCATTTTTTGACATCAAGCATAAAGACTAGGCCAAGTTGCAGAGCTGGAATAAGAAGATGTTATCACAAGGTGGTAAAGAGGTACTCATTAAAACTGTTGCTCTTTCAATCCCAACCTACTCTACGAGCTATTTTAAGCTACTTGCAAGTTTATGCCATGAGTTGGAACAAATGATGACACGTTTTTAGTGGGCTAAAAGGAATGAGGAACACAGAATTCATTGGATTAGTTGGCAAAGATGTGTGATCACAAGCAAGCTGGAGGCATAGGCTTTAAGGATCTCAAAACCTTTAATGATGCTCTCTTAGCTAAGCAGGGTTACAGAATTATGCAAGAGCAATATATTTCCCAACAGTCTCTTTTTTGGATCCAAAACTAAGATATAACCCTAGCTTTGTATGGAATGGCATATGCAGGACTAAACAATACTTAGCTATGGGATGCAAATGGAGAGTTGGATCAGGACAATCCATCAAGGTATGGAAGGATTATTGGATCCTTGGTAATCCAAACCTGGCCATCGGTGTGAATCTTGCAAAAATTAGTGATTAATCCTCAATTAGTGAGTCTTTCCACGGTTAACAGTGTAATTGATCCTTAATCAAACTGGAGGAATGTTGAGAAGATAAGAACCTCAATCAAACTAGAGGGATGTTGAGAAGATAAGAACCTCAATCAAACTGGAGAGTTGGATCAGGACAGTCCATCAAGGTATGGAAGGATTATTGGATCCTCGGTCATCCAAACCTGGCCATCGATGTGAGTCTTGCAAAAATTGGTGATTAATCCTCAATTAGTGAGTCTTGCCACAGCTGACAGTGTAATTGATCCTCAATCAAACTGGAGGGATGTTGAGAAGATAAGAACCTTGCTACCTGTAACAGTAGCCAACGAAGTCCTGGAAATTACTCCAAGTCCAAGCAACTCTGAAGACAAGATTATTTGGGCTCATGAACCAAATGGAAAATTTAGTGTGAAAAGTGCTTATCAAGCATTCAGAGAGGCTAAGAAAAATATGAAAGAGGGGGAACGCTTGAGGAATATGTCTATACAAAAACTATGGAAAGATTTATGGAACATGAAACTGCCTACTAAGATCAAGATTTTTGCTTGGAAAGGTTGCAAAGAGAGTCCGCCAACAATGCATAATCTGATGAAGAAACAGGTGCTACATGAAGAATTATGTCAGTTTTGCAGAGCTGAAGTTGAGGATGTGGCTCTTGCTCTTTGTTTCTACCATTGTTTTAAATACCGTACCATATTAGTCGATATGATTGGTATATTCCGTACTAGCCACTAGTTCGATACAGGTATTACACCTATTTCATACTACCTCAAATACTAGTCGTATTAGCCGATATTTCGGCTCGTACCAGCCTATATTTCGAACCGTACCAGCTGGTATTTCGGTCTTCACTTTCTTTTTCTTTTTTTCATTTCTTCAAACTGTAAGTTTTTTTTTTACCCTCAATTCAGACCAAGCTATTTATAATTTATATATATGTATTTATATATAATTTATTTATATATAGACTATTATTTTGGAATATAATTTTTATATATTTATTTATATAATTTATTCATATATCGACTATTCCAAAACAGTACATGAAACGATACTACTATTGAAATATTTTATTTAGTGCCTTGACTGATACAATCTCTAATACGGTATTCAAAACTTTGGTTTCTACCCTACATTGAGAGAATCATGGGAAAGACATCTTCCTATTGTTCTCTTAGTAGGTTTACCTAAACAGTATGGGGATATTGCAAGCTACTTAATTGGATTAAATTAGAAGGATAATCTAGAGTTGTTCTTCTTGATTTCATGTAGTTGCTGGTATAGGCGTAACTCAGCAACATTTGAGGATAAGTACATACATATCGAGCAGACTATTGGTTATGCCATGATAGTATAGAAGGCTTACAAGGAAACAAGAGGTCAACCTCTAAAGGTTGTGGGACACCACTGCTGTTGAGAGTACCCTCCTCCAGGAGTGTTTAAATTGAATGTTGATAGGGCCATATTTCAGAACAAACATAGTGCTGGTATAGGTGCTATCTTGAGAGATTGCAAAGGGGAAGTACTAATGGTAGTTAGTAAAAAGGAACAAGAAGTAAATGATGCAATAAGGATCGAGATGCTTGCAATTTTTAGAGGCTTGCAGCTAAGTGTTCATTTGGGTATTCATCATCTTATAGTAGAAAGTGATACATTAACCTGGTACAAGAACTACTGAAGTCAAAACCTTATATGGCCTTGGTTGGAAATGTCATTAAGGATACTAAGGAGCTTATGAATTTTTTTCAGAATTGTAAAGTGAGAAATGTTGGAAGAAATTGCAATAAAGCGGCACATAAGCTTGCAGGGCATGCTTAAAATGTTAGTGATATTAGCTTGTGGTTGGGATATTTCCCTAATGTAATTGCTCCAATTCTTTGGGCTGAGACACTATTGTAATCCTGATGTGCTTTTAATGAAAGAGTTTTTCTATCCAAAACAAAAAACAAAAAAAGTTTAAAAAATTGATACCCCCATATATAGTGATGCCTATGCATCTCCCAGATCAATCTCACTACTAGATTGACTCTGGGACTCCACTTCTGTCATACGGGAAAATAACTGCTTCTCAACATCTAAAATGTGGGTCCTCATAGCATCCATATCTCTCTTGAAAGCATCAAGTTTTCTCTTTAAGCACTCCGCATCATGCTTGTTCTTTTCATTCTTCTGACTAATATGTTGAAACTCCCTATTCTTAACAATGATGGAGATGGTTCGGGTGTAACTAAGTGGCCTAAACCTCTCGTATAGCTGAATCGATGTCTTAACACCTCCTTGAACACAATATTCACTGCATCATCCATGTTGTGATGGGCTCCAAGGCGGACCAAGTTTTAAGGATCAATTACAAGATTAACAACCAAGAAGATCAATGAAGCAATGCAATGATTGGTACAATCTAATTGGGATAAATCTAGCAAGAGCCTAACACTCAAGATGAGCTTGAAAGGAAGAGAACCAATTTTGATCCACTTGATCTAAGTTTTGGAAGATATGACTTAGATATAAGGCCTGTTGTTGTTAAGGCTTTCAATTTGTTTAAAGGATTTTTATTATTAGTTTAGAATAAGTGGATTTGATGATGCTTAGCCCACATGTCTTATTTCTTATAAACTGAAATTTTTAAAAAGGTTTTGTATTTTAGCCAATGGCTTATTTGGAAAGTTATTATTTTATTTGAATTAGAATTTTAGAAGTTACTGTAGCACTGCACTGTTCATGCTATAGTACAAGAAGTACTATTTATGCTACAGTACCACGACACTATTCACTAGAATTTTTGGGGATGGTTTATTTAAGCCACTTGTAGCCTCATCTGAAAACATGAGACAATATGAAAGTTTATAAAAATTGATGAATTTTATTCATTGTGAGTTGAGTTTATCTCATCTTATTCTTTATTAAATATTTGAACTTATCAAAAGTAAATCACAACTTTTGTGTCGTTCTTCCTTTGTTAGGTTCTTAAGATAGGTTCTTCAACGGGTCTAGATTTTAATATAATCTAGGTTTTCGAAACGAATTCTTCAATGTGTCTAATTCTTCTATTGACTTGATTTTTGCTTTCTTGGATGAGTTTTCAATTTGATTATAGGTTCAAGGGATTCTAATTATACGGGTTCATGTCATTTGGTATTCAGAACTCGATTTCCCATCAGGTCTAATTCTATCTTTTAATTTTTGCATTACTTATAAAAAAAATGTAGAAATTCTATCTCATTAAGGTTGCCATGTTCTTCATCATCTAGGGTTTCATTATTCCTATCAATTTTTATGTATTTGAATTCAATTGTTTGATTGTCATAATTGAATATTTATGTTTGTGATTAAATTGGTGAGAAATGAAAAGAAAAGAAAGGAAAATTCAAAAAAAATAAAAATGATTGAGCCTTATCATCAAATAGGATGAATATATCACTATAGTTGGTATTTTATTTTGTAATTACTCTTTCTCTCGTATCAATTCCTTGAGTCTCGTGTCATTTTATTCTTTCCGTATTTCTTTTGTTCTTGTTTCTTGGACCTAATTACTAGTTGGAATAAAACAAGATTGTATTGTCTTGATTGAGTTCAATTCGATCTTAAAGAACTCAAGTAGGAAAACTCTTGAGGTAAAAGGCAAGAGAGTGTGAGATCATTATCGGGAAAAAGTCAATTAAGAGTGAAACACAAGTGGAGTGCCACTATTTAAGTATAAACATGTAAGGGAATGTGTGAGGTTTTTATCACTAGTATTCTTTTTGTGCAGCAAATTATGATATCTTATAATAGTGACTTAAGACTGAAGGGGGTGGCTGGCAATTCATTCTTTGTGTTGCAATCCATGTAACAAAAGTTTGAAAGGTTGAATTTGGCATTGGGGGAAGTAGAGAATATGATGGATCAATAAGGTACATTGATTAGACATCTGCAAAGTGTGAGAGATAGGAAGAGACGTGAGCTTAGTATTGAACATGAGTATAAGAATAAAGAGTATGGTGAGTCTCTTAATGTCAGGCGTGTTCTCAATACACAAAGTAGGATGGATAATACAGAGCAGTAGAGAGATAACCTTTTTCATACTAAATGCCACATCAACAATAAGGTATGTACTATGATCATTGATGGGAGGGAGTTATGCTAATGTGGCTAGCACAATTTTAGTTGAGAAATTGAATTTACCTATCTTGAAACACTATAGACCATACAGGTTGTAGTGGTTGAATGATTGTGGGGAGGCTAGGGTAAATAAGCAAGTGTTAATTACTTTTTTTTATTGGAGAGTATCAGGATGAGGTGCTTTGTGATGTTATGTCTATGCATGTTGGCCATATCTTATTGGGGATGCCGTGACAGTATGATAGGAGAGTGATACATGATGGATTCAAAAACACGTACAACTTTGTAAAGGAGAGCAAAACAATCAAGCTTACTCCTTTAACTCCAAGACATGTCTATAAGGACTAATTGAAACTGAAAAGTGAGGTTGCTCAAAAAAGAAAGAGTGAAAATAAGAGTGATAAAAAAAAAAAAAAAAAAAAAAAGAGTAAAAATGAGAGTGATAAAAAAAAGAAAGAGTGAAAAAGAGATTGAGCAAAAAAGAAAGAGTGAAAAGGAGATTGAGCGAAAAAAAAAAAAAAAAAAAAGAGTGGGAGTGAGATTGAGGAAGAAAAAATAGTGAAACCGAAAATGAGAGTGAAAAGAAATGAAGGTGATGCTGAAACCTGAAGAAAAAAAGAGAGTAAAAAGAAAAGCGTGAGTGAAGAGAGTGAGAGAAAAACAAATAAAGAAGTGAGTTTTTATGATAAGACAAATTTTGCTACTAACAAATTTGACAAACATTTGCCTAGTGTTGTTGTCTTTTTGTTACAGGGCTATGGGATCATAATTCTTAGTGGTGTGTTTAGTGGATTTCCACATATTAGAGAGATAGAGCATTACATTGATTTTTTGTCGGGTATAACAATTACTAATCGACCTCTCTTTGAAGAACATGAGTCATTGACACACTTGAAGGAACAAGTTAAGTTGTTGACTAGAATGCATGCTAAGTAGAAGGACTGTCTTAAGACTTTTCCACATGTAATCACATACACACATGATTAGGAAAATTTTGTGGTTCATACAATAGCAAGAAGGTATGTCCTTATCTTTAATTTACATGCAAAGTTATTGAGATTTGAATATGAAAAGAAATTGCATGCTAATGATGATGACTTTGCTAGTGTGTATGGAACATGTGAGGAAGCATCATTTGGTAAGTTCTATAAACTAGATTGATACTTGTTTAGAAAGAAAAGATTTTGTGTGCCTACTAGTTTTATGTGTGAGTTGCTTGTGTGTGATAGACATGGAGGTAGTTTGTTGGGTGACTTGGGTGTGCTGAAGATTTTAGACGTGTTATATGAGCACTTTTGGGCGTATCATTTGCCATTCATTGACGTGTTGCATGAATGTTTATGGCAGTATCATTTGCTATTCATTAACGTGTTGTATGAACGTTTGTGGGAATATGATTTGCCATTCATTGAGGTTGCATATAATCGGAGTTGTCATTTTGATATAAGGAAGACTTTAGATGTGATTCATGAATGTTTATAGGAGTATCATTTGCCTTTCATTGACTTGTTGCATGAATATTTGTGAGAGTATTGTTTGCCCTTGTTAGAGTTTGCATGTAATAGGACCATGCATACTACCATTTTTTATTCTCATCTTAAAATTCTATATAGTTTTAATCCACTTACTCCTTTAGTATTGATATTTTTGCTTGTTGATGGCAGAAGCAGCTTGGATAGACCTTTTCACATTCTTGAGAAAATTAGCGATAATTCATATCAAGTGGATCTTCTATGTAAGTATCATATTTATGATACTTTCAATATTTCTGATCTTTTTTCTTTTGATCCAAGTGGAGATTCAAGGTCGAATCCATTTGAGGAGAGGGAGAATGATGGGCCCCAAGGCGGACCAAGTCTTAAGGATCAATTACAAGATCAAAAACTAAGAAGATCAAGAAAGCACAATTGGAATGAATCTAGGAAGAGCCCAACACTCAAATGGGCTTGAAAGAAAGATAACCAATTTTGATCCACTTGATCTAAGTTTTGGAAGATATGATTTATAGATAAGGCCTATTGTTGTTAAGGCTTTCAATTTGTTTAAAGGATTTTTAGTATTAGTTTAGTGTGACGCCCCCAAATCCCCACACACAGACACGGGAAAATCGAGACGTCTGGATGATGACATCATGGGTCACCACCCTATCGACGAGTGCCAAGTGTGTGTATAAGCAACGAATGTGCACGAAGAAACACGCAGCGGATAACGAAAATCATAACTAAGTACCAGAATTTTTCTTGTTTAATACAAAACTGTTCAAAACTTATATATTAAAATATTACAAGATACAAATATTATTCAAAGCAACAACAAGATATTAACTTCAACTCAGACCTCCGGTGGAGCCGAATCCTCGAGCTCAACCTCCTCCTCCTCTTCGATCCCTGCACCAAAATATACGGTACCAAAAAATGGTGCCGCAGGTAAGTAAAATTTAAATACCACTATATAAAAATATATTAACTTAAACAATATGCATGAAAGAATGCAAATGCTCACATCCCATAAAATCACATTTGGCCCCAAAAACGTATCCTTTAAACGTAACCTCACTATTATCCCCAATAATGGTCCAAAAACCAGACCGTCAGAGCACTGTAGGCGAGAATCACAAGTGAGACTCTACCACCATCCCTGCTCACCACCGTCCCTACGCGAGCACCGTAGGCGAGAATCACAGGCGGGACTCTACCACCATCCTTGCTCACCACCGTCCCTACGCGAGCACCGTAGGCGGGAATCACAGGCGGGATTCTACCCCGTCCCTGCTTACCACCATCCCTACGCGTGCCTCTGACTCAAACCAGTCAGTCCAATCGTTTACATATATCATAAATCATTTCTCGCTTACCAGCACAACTTTCATTTTTCAAACACATGTACATGCATGTAACTACACGAAAAACCCAGTTTTCCCTTTTCAAACATGAACATGCGTGCACTATACAAAGCAAACATCAAGGTACAAATATCTTAAACAAATAACAACATCAACCAAACAATTCCATCCTCAATCCATCCAACCGCCGAACTCCTCAGACTCAGTCCGGAATCAACCAACCAGCAGTCAAATAAATATTGTAAGAGTAAAATATATTTAAATCTAAAAGTAGAGTTTGAAAAATACTTACAGCACTATATGGTATTTTTTGAAAGCTTGCAGCGTTGCAAACGGCGGAAGAAAAGAAACGTAACAGTGTAATTTACACTGTTGCCGTGTGTAATAAATTACCCACTTTCAAATGGAGACAAAATAAGAACCAAAATTGATAGAGAATGGTCTTGAGATATTTATAAAGCTAAAGGAAACAAGTTTTGGCCGTGGGTGGTAGTGGAAACGGCAGAGGAAGCGGAAAAAGCTCAAATCAGAGTTAAACTCGTGGGAGCTGCTCCGGCAATGGATCAAGGCCGAAAATGGGTGGTTTAGGTCGGAAAGAGGTGGGGGAAGAAGTTGTGAAAAGATGGTGGCCGGAGGTGGTGCGACGGCACCGGAATCGGTGACAAATTGTGTGGCTTGGAGGAGCTCGCGGTAGCTAACGGTGGTTCGGATGGAGGTGAAACTTGGTGGGAATGTTCACCGGTGAGAGGGAAGAAAACTGGGTGGGTGGTGTAGGCTACGCCACCAGCGAGTGGCGGTTCTGGGCTGCATTAGCAACCAGCGACAAGGGGAAAAACAGAGCAGGTGCCTTGACTTCCAGGGGCTCGTGGTGGCTAACGGTTGGTCCGATGACTCTAAAAATTGGTGGGGATGATCTCTAGTGGGAGGGGAAGAGAATGGTGGAGGTGGTGCACTACACGGCGGCTGGACGGTTGCGCACCGGGCTGACAAACAGGCAGCGACAGAAGGAGAGAAAAGGGGCTGCTGTGCATACGCGGGAGAGGAGGAAGAAGAAAGAAGAAGAAAAGGAAGAAAAAGAAGGAAAAAGAAAGAAAAATAAAAAATAAAAAGAAAAAAAGAAAAGAAAAGAAAAGAAAAGGGAAAAGAAATGAGGTCCAATCCTCAATTCATAAACCAAAACAGATCCGCTGAAAACGATTTTAAAAACCATAAAACGACTAAATAAATTAAACACAACATCAAACAAATTAAAAACTAATTAAAATACATTAATTTAAAATAAATAAACTAATATATTAATTAAATTAAAAACAATCCTTCAATGAAAATACACGCAAAAGCAGGTCAGCACATTTAGAATAAGTGGGTTTAAGGATGCTTCGCCCACATGTCTTATTTCTTATGAACTGAAATTTTTGGAAAGATTTTGTATTTTGGCCAATGACTTAATTGAAAATTTATTATTTTATTTGAACTAGGATTTTAGAAGTTACTATAGTACTGCATTGTTCACGCTACACTACCCGTGGCACTATTCATGCTACGATACCTCGGCACTATTCAATAAGATTTTTAGGGATGGTTTATTTAAATCACTTGTAACCTCATTTGAGAACATGAGACAGTATAAAAGTTTATGAAAATTGATAAATTTTATTCATTCTGAGTTGAGTTTATCTTCTCTTGTTCTTTATTGAATATTTGAACTTATCAAAGGTAAATCACAACCTTTGTAGTATTCCTCCTTTGTAATCTAGGTTCTTGAAACAGGTTCTCCAATGGGTCTAGATTTTAATATAATCTACATTCTTGAAATGAGTTCTTCAACGGGTCTAGGTTCTTCTATTAACTTGATTTTGGCTTTTTTTTGTGAGTTTTTAATTTGATTGTGGGTTTGAGGGATTCTAATTCTACATTATATCAAGTATTTCAGTATTAGCCATCCACTAATATGTTCTATAAAATATCAAAATGCAGAGAAACTTTACTCACGTAGTTATGCTTAGCAGCTTTAGTAATAAATCTACTCTTTTTTGTAGACCTATGCACCTCCTTATAAAAAGTAACCAAATTTAGAGCCGTCTTCTGCTTCAGAGTGTTAAGAAAGCAAATTTAGAGAATTTTTCCATCAATAAGAAAGAATACAATAGAGAAAATAAACTATTAAATTTTGCAATGTTTACCCTCTCTAGGAGCCTGGCAAAAGACTTCCTACCACCCATGTTATTCATCCTTTAATCCCCTTGTTATTTTTGTTGTTCTTTGACAAAATCTAGAATTCAAAGCAAAAGTGGTTGATCAGTTATTTTAGTAGCAAAGGAAAAATAACAAAAACAGCAACTCATATACATCATGGCTAATTACATCTAAATATCAGATCCCAGAAAATAATAGTGATTCTTTTTTTTTTTTACCTTGAATTCTTCACTTCCCCATCTCCTACATAAGCATTGTGAAACACTTTTCTCTACCATAGTTGTCCCATTGAAAACAACCTCGTCATGTGTTTTCATTATACTTTTAAGAAAGTGCCATTGTTACAGTCTATTGGTGGTTGCTTTTAGTCCAATCCAATACAAAAGTAGCCTAATCACAAGAGGTAAATGTATATTAAGAATGCAATTATGTGTATGTAACTATAAAATTTTAATTAGGAACAAATAGTACCCGAACACAATCTATTAGCTCATCATTCTCTTTATTATCTACACAAGTACAACTTGCATGTGTCATGTTTGCATATAGTCTGAAAATATGTGTCACTCGTGCTGTAAAGACTGAGGCATAACTACAGGATACTCCTCGTTGGCAATCCTTAATATCCAAAGATATCTTACCATAATTGCGAATGAAATCAAATTTCGTGCACGTAGCTGGTCCTCAACCACGTTTCTTTGTAATGACATCTATAGAACAAGACCACAATATTAATAAGTGGATTATAAAGTAATTCAAACAACTAACTATCCCGAACAAAATTACCGATGACAACCTTAAACATATGGTAGACATATTTTACCTGCAACATCCATACTCATATAAGCTTCATTGATGGGAATTGACGAATCCTTTAGTTCAACACTCAGTGCTTGAGAGGACTCATATAAAAATGATGAAATCTCGTCTCATAAGCCTACTCAACGTTGTTTTCCTAAGTGGCCACTACCAGAAACTGATGCTACATGCCCAGCATGCCCACCACGATCTGTCTTTCTTCCTCTCATCACATGCACCATCTTTATCAACAGATGAAGTCTGATTTCTCCCTTTAGAGAAAAAAGGGTATATGATTATGTATGTACAACAAAGATGAACAATAACTACACAAGGGCCAAAAACAAGCATGTGCATTCGGAGGAGATGGTGAATAAAGTTTGGAATAAAATAAGTGGTTGGAAAATGAAGATCCTCTCCTCATGTGGACATTTCATTTTGCTTCAACATGTGCTTTTTAGCATGGCTTTACATCTATTTGTTGTCTTGCAGGTTCCCTAATCTATTATCAAAGTCTTAAATTGAATGATGAGCACTTTTTTTTGGAGTGAGGTGAATGGTATAGGAAAAAAAAAGTGGGTGGCATGGGACAATATTTGTAAGCCAATTGAGGAAGGTGGTCTGGGATGCGTAACTTGGATGATATGCAAAAAGCCTTGCACATGCATTTTGCTTGGAACTTAATTCAAGGTAAGTCCTTATGGGCTAGATTCTTTAAGGAAAAATATGTGGTTCATCCCCTTGGTCTCTCGTTGACATGAAAAGATGTACGAGATTTTGGAAAATAATTGTTAAAAGTATTCTCGGCATTCTAAATAACTCCAAGTGGTGTGTTAGGGATGGGAACATTTTATTTTGGTATGATAAATGGAGGGATAGGGATTTGTTAATTGATGATTTCCAACTTGTGCTAAACCCGCTGCTTAAAGTTAAGGATTGTAAGCTGTCTAATAGTTGGGATGTGGAGCTGTTGACTACTTTAGTGGGCCAGGATAATGTGGATAACATTATTAAGGCTTTGGTCGGTTGTAAGGGGGTTCTAATGTGTTAATTTGGACAAAGCATGAGCGTGGTAGTTTCAATACTAAATTAGCCTGGGATTGTATCTGCATGCAAGATTCAAGCATGGAATGATATTCTTGGATGTGGCATAAGTTACTTCCTCTTAAAGTTTCGATTTCTATGTGGAAAGTATGGAATATGGATTTGAGCGTTGATGATCGTCTTTGACGTATTGGGATTTCGATAGTTTCTCGTTGTGATTATTGTGATAAAGGTAATTATGAAGATCAAAATCACGTGCTGTTTGAAGGGAATTTTGCAGCAAAGGTATGGCATTATTGTGGTGCTATCTTTGGTCTTCCTCTTGGTCATACTTGGATGGAGATAGTGATAGCCTGGTTTCGACATGCGTCTTCCTCTTCTCAAATGGGGTGCATGGTGGGGTTTCTTCCTTCTATTATTACTTGGCATCTTTGGCACAGAAGATGTACTACCCTTATGGAGGGTCGACTTGAGTCTTTCAGTTTGGTTTGGCATGCTATTAAACTCTAGATGGTTTCTGTGTGTCAAGACATGAATAAGGTTAAAAAATGCTCCATGCAAGATTTTGAGATTTTGCAGGCTTTGCACATTCCGGCTTTGGTTCTTGCTAGATAGCATTTATAACCTGTGGCTTGGCAAAAACCCACTCAACGATAGTTCCAGTTGAATACAGGCAACAGTAGTCTTGGTAACCCAAGTCCTTCAGGGGTCGGTGGTATTATTAGAAATGATCGAGGTCATCTGGTTCATGCTTTTACTTCTCATATAGGTTTTGGCTTGAATAATAGAGCTGAGTTGTTAACTCTTATGCATGGTCTCAAAGCCTGTAAACACCTGGGGATTAACTTTGTGAAAATTGAATTAGATTCTCTAGTGGTGATCTTGTGGTAAAATAGGAAGAGATGTGGTGTGTGGTATTTGGAGGATTTTTGGGAGTATATTCTTTCTCTTACCGATTCTATAGTTTGTGTGGTTCAGCATGTCTATAGGGAGGGAAATAAAGTTGCTGACTAGTTGGCTCGGAGTGGTGCGGCTAGCCTTCACACGGATTGGTGATCCTCATCACTAATGTAGCATAATCAAGTGATACTATTATTGATTGTGGAATACTATAAATTATTATAGAACAATATCAAAATAGTTTGAGAATACTAACAAATTAAAGCAAAAGCATTATACAACTTTACTTAAACTATAGCCAACTTCGTATATATAAAGTATTACATAAAAAAAATGTGTAGTCACATATATAATCAATGGCACTAAAGTCCATATTGAAGAAACAAAACATCATGCCTTTACCCCTAATGTATCACCCATAATGTAGAGAGCACATCAAGCAATGTATGTATGAACAGTAAAGAGATTGTGGGTCTTTTATGTAAAGAGATATTGAGTTAAAAAAGGTCGTGGGTCTCATGTATAAAGATGTTTTGAATTGAGATCAGTTTAGTGAATTGAGAGTTGAGTGTTTGAATGTTAGACTTAGCTTAAAATTAATTCCAAACAGAGCTTGGATTGAGCTGAGATCTTAGTGATACATGCACATTATTGAAATTAGAGTTATTCTATTTTTAATCCAATGTGTAGAGTACATCATCTACATTACTTAAATGATAAGATTTGATTTGTAAGATTCAGATTTTAATATACATATTTCAAATTAAATTATATCGTGTAAGCACTTTATTAAGTGTATTCTATTCATCGACTTGAGAATAAAACTTTTCTTGAATTTAGCAACCTTCAATCTCAAGAAGTAGGCTAGTCAGTATAGCCAAGTGTGACCTTAATACGCTGGCTAGTGATCCAAACTAACCAATACTAGCTATCAAACTATGCTAACACTTTCCCAGAGCAAAAATATGAAGGTAGAAGAAGTGGAAATCGCCATCAACAACTCCAACACAACAAATTCTGATGTCTCCTCCACTACAACCTAAAAATGTAGTCAGATAGTCCACTAACTCATAGATCCATTGCACAAGTTTTCTTTTTTTCTTTTCTTTTTTCATTTCTTACACCCCCCCTTTTTTTTTTTTGTAATTGGATTATTGTTAAGGATTTTCACCCTTCATTTTGTATTCTTGATTTCATATTAATACGTTGATGATTGAAAAAATAATGTTACGAACTACACTCTCATCTAATTTTCATCCAACTATATAAAATGTTGCACTTTTATCACCCTTAGATGATCATTTATTTTTTATTTTTTTAAAGAAATATAAAGATTAATGGGTAATGTCACCTCATTATAGTGGGATGAAAGTGAGAAGAAAGTGTGGTTTATAGAATTTTCCTTTTTTTTTTTTTGAATGAAACACTCCATTTACTTTTACTTTGAGAGTTATTTACAAAAATTACATAATTTACATATGGACAACAAATTTTGTAATTAACATAAGACCTTTTGGTAAACTAACATAAAAGTCTTAATAATTCAAATGAATTCTAGATGGATCTTATGCCAAAATGTAAGAAACAAACAATCATGTAGGCATGGTTGGGGCATGAGAGAGGGTGTTACCCACTAGTCATTCAAATAAGAGCACTAGTAATGGTATCTCTATCTGCTCTAATAGCTAAAACAATTGGCCAAATTTATTGAAAAAAGGTCATAGTTTTTGACTTTGGAGTGGCCTCGTTTTGCATCATAATATTAAAATACTAATTTTATTTTCCTTTTATGATTTATCTTTGCCAGTGGGTGTCAAGAGCAAGAAGCCTAAAACCAGAGTTCTTCAACCCTTTCACCATCCACTTAATGCTCTAGGAAAATAAAAAATTGAAAAGAATTTAATAACTGAAAAAGAAGCAGCTAACGGCTAGATTTATTTTGTTGGCAACCATTGAGACAAGCGACTAATGGCTGAAGGATGAAAGAAGAAGAGGTTAAAGATGGGGGCACTCTGACTATGTGGTGTGGGTGAAAAAAAGAAGAAAAAACAGGAGGAAAAAAAGGATAGAATGATGTAAAATTAAAGAAAAGTAACAAGAGCATTGAAATGCCACAATATCTTAAATTAGTTCTTTAGAAAATCAAAATTATTTCTCTCAACTTCCTGGTTGTGTGTCTACAAATTCTCATCAATATTCCATTTTAATATCACGAGAGGATACATGATATTAGATAAATACATGAACTTGAGGAATGACAATACATGGATCGATGGGATACATGAACATGAAAAATAGGAATATATGAATGTGTAAATATTCTAATGGTCATCTATCAAATACATGGAATGTATTTTACTAAATTCATGTATTTACAACACTTCTCATTAGATGACCATACATAAATAATATGTTTTGTTAAAACCTTACCAAAGAAAATCCAGTGAGAAAAACTTGTGGTAAAGGAAAAAGAGTACAACATTCTAAGGTGTCATTGAATGTCTTAGGATTGTCTCACTAAAACCTTATAAATGAAAACCCTATAGGAAAAACCTCAATAAAGGAAAAAGAGTACTATCCAAATAATAATTGACTCCTGCTCATAAGTATGTAGAGCTTCAGTTGTTCGTGATGAAAGATCCTTGAGCCGTTGCATTCCAATATTGTGTACTAACTTTTTGAATATTGCAGTTAGTAAGGCCATTTGATGAAGAGGAGGTGCACAAGGTGGTGAGAGGTATGTGTAAAGATAAAGCTACGGGCTCAGATGATTTTTCTATGGGGTTTTTTCAAGAGTGCTGGGATATAGTGAAGGATGAGTTGATGCAGATTTTTATTGATTTTCATGTTGGTTTAAAGTTTGAAAAATCATTAAATGCTTCATTTATTGCAGTCACTCCGAAGATTTCTTGTGCTTATGAGTTGAAAGCCTTCCGTCCTATTATTCTAGTTGGAGGGATTTATAAAATTGTTTCAAAGGTATTAGCAAACCGTGTGAGTTTGGTGATGGATAAAAACATTTATAAGCCCCAAAATGCTTTTGTTTGAGATAGGCAAATTTTGGATTTAGTTTTGATTGTGAATGAATGTTTGGACAACCATTTAAGGGATGGTACACCGGAAGTTCATTGTAAGTTAGACATGGAAAAGGCTTATAACCATGTATGCTTGGATTTTCTTTTTTATATGCTTAGAAGGTGTGGTTTTGGGGATAGGTGGTGTGGATGGATTAAACATTGAGTTACAACTACCTGGTTTTCTATTTTAGTGAATGGTATTTCTTGTGATTTTTTTAAGGTTTCGCAGGGTTTGAGACAAGGGGATCCATTATTCCCTTTTCTTTTTATCATTGTTATAGAGGCTTTTGAGTTGAATGGCGGAGGCTGTTGTTGGGGGGAGGGGGGTTTCTTGGTGGCTTCTCGGTTGGAAACAATAGCAATGGTGTTATTTCTATTTCTCACTTACTTTTTGCAGATGATACTCTGAGTTTTTTGTGATGCTGATGCTTGTCATATTCAAGCTTTAAGAGCTGTCCTATTGTGTTTTTAAGTTGTCTTGGGTCTCAAGGTGAACTTGGGAAAGTTGGAGTTGGTGCCTTGAGAAATGTAAACTTTCTTGCAGATTTGTTAGGTTGTAAAGTTGCTTCTCTTTCTTAAAATATCTTGAACTTTCCTTGAGGGCATTCTCTAAAGGCAAGGAGAATTTGGGATGGGGTTATTGAGAAGGTGGATAAAAGATTGTCAGGTTGGAAGTGACTTTACTTATCAAAAGGGGGAAGGTTAACTCTTATCAAAAGTACCCTATGCAATCTTCCCACATATTATCTTTCTTTATTTCTATTACTAGTGGGAGTGGCTAATCGGATTGAAAAATTGTTTAGAGCCTTTTTATGGGCTGGTTTGGGGTAGGAGAAGAAATTTCATATTGTGAATTGGCAAAAGGTGATTTTTCCAATTGTGAATGGTGGTTTAAGGGTGCGAGATTTGAATTTTTGAGTTTCTTGAATTCTATAAAGATAGGTGAAAAAGGGATAGATCATTTGTGTGTAAACACTCAGGGAGTAATAAATTTTCTATTTAGT
Organism: Carya illinoinensis; assembly: GCF_018687715.1. Taxonomy (NCBI): domain Eukaryota; kingdom Viridiplantae; phylum Streptophyta; class Magnoliopsida; order Fagales; family Juglandaceae; genus Carya; species Carya illinoinensis. Next base: position 23,478,682 of record NC_056759.1, on the reverse strand, counting down.
AATTTTATAATTAGTTGTCTACCCAACAACAGGTTTTCTTTCCAAGGAAGAGCATTTGGAAGGTCTATGTGCCATCTAGTGTTGTCTTTTTTATTTGGACTACTGCTATAGGAAAGATTTTGAAGATTTATAATCTAAGAAAACATGGTTTGATTATTATGAAGTGGTGTTACACGTGTAAGAAGGATGGTGAATTGATTGATCATCTTTCTCTTCATCGTGAGGTGCAAAGCTATGGTTGTGTATTATTTCTAGAGCTGGGCTAAGTTGGGTTATGCCTAAGAGAGTGGTGGGGGTTTTAGCTTCCTAGAACAAAAATACAATAGCTCTCAACTGGATGTGGCATGGATGATGATTCCATTGTACTTATTGTGATGTTTATAAACGAAAAGGAATGACGGATGTTTTAACAATAGGGAAAGAGCAGTGGGGGATATCTGAAATTGCTTCATGTCTTCTCTTTTTCAGTAGTTTTCTGGTATTGTATTAAAGGGAAAGAGTGTAAATGAGTTTTTTTTTTTTCTTTTCAACTTTCTAGAATGTAATTAGGTGTCTCATATTGTATATTTCCTATGTACATGGGCTCCACCTAGTTTTATTCATTTTAATAAAATTAATTTATTACTTATAAAAAAAATGTTCATGTTTATGGCTCAGCACTTCATATCACTTAGCTGGTTTTGACATTTATGTTCAATGGATATTATACAACAAAAAAGTTTTATTCAGATTTTATTGGTTGGTACTCTAAGATATTAAAAGGTTTGGCTTCATTCAACGCATATTTCTCTGATTTTTTTATAAAAGTTTTAATTTTATAAGAACTCACATTCTGAGTCTTTCTCACTCTTGAAATAATCTGAGTTTGTCAAAACGTTCTATAAAAGTCAATTGAAGATTTGGATTATCTCACCGACACTGTAGTCGATTAGAATTTTGATGTTGTGACCAATGAATTTTAGTTGTTATAAGAGTGTTGAATTTAAAGAAAGCTACCATAAAAGGATTTTGAGAGATGAAATATAAATTTTGTTAGTAAAAATCCCAATATTATATATATATTTGTAATCAGTTAGGGAATACATACAACAAAAATCATTTTAGTTTATTAGCATGTAGTAAGGATGGTATGAGATTTACAATACAGATAGAGAGGTATGTGATAGTTATTTTCCGAAGGGAGGTCTCTGCGAGATTTTGAATTAATTGAGTGTTGATGTATAATTCCAACACGAACGAAGGTTAGGGCAGGTTTAGAAAGTAAGATGAGAATTTTGAGTTGAGATGATAGTTGAAAATATTATTTTTGAGTATTATTATCGTTTTAAAATTTGAAAAAGTTGAGTTGAAATTTGAAAAAAATTAAATTATTTATTTTGTGTGAAAATTTGATAAAGTTGTAGTGATGAGATGAGACTTTTGAGTTGAGATGTATCTTCCAAACATGCCCTTAGTATACAGAACTCTAACACAATGCAAAGGAAATGTTCTACTTCTTCCAAATGTTCAATTGACTAACAATTTTTCCAAATGTATATCAGTGGTACAAGTTTAAAGAGCATATGCAACATAATTATATGGACTTGACCAGCTTTTATCTCATTACACAACTGTGATATGGAAAAGAGTAATAGTTTTTACAAAATCTATGTTTTTTATAATGAATATGATTTTGTTGAAGATACAAATAGGGTATTACCCCAGTATATAGGAAGTAACAAGAGATCCACGATCCACCACTAGCAAAAGGAAAGAGTGCTAGAAATTCTTCCAAAGAATGGAATCATTAAAACCAACATGGAGATAAATTATATAATAATTAACCTTCCTCGAGCTCCTAAGAGACAAATTCTTTATACATGACAACCAAGTGGATCTCAAATTGTCAATCTTTTTATTAGCATGTTAGTTTGATGCTTATTGTTCTGCTCATCTCCTTATCATACATTAATGTTGTTGGGGTTCATTCAGTCGGAAAGCGTTTGTGAGGATTGATTGAGCTGAAATATTGCATATTTCATACATTTGAACAAATACATTTTAATTATTTCATGACATTATTATTGGTTTTAGATAGAAAAATAGTTAACAAGCATAATACGAGTTGTGATTTTTAATTGATTAATATCATGTTTATACCTAATTTTATAACATGTTATTTAATTGAAAAATATTTCCTTATATGCCCAACACAATTGTGTTATTTTAATCTTTATTTTATTTTTATTTTTTTGAGTTTCTAATTTTCTGTGTTATTTCCTTTCTTGTTTTTTGAATGCTTTTAAATAAGAGCCATGCCACTTTCACTGTTCCCAAAATCTATGGATAAAATGGCTAGAAATGAAATTCTTTTGTTTAAGTCTAGTGTTTTCTGTGATGACCCGCTTTCGCTTGTATTTTCGCTGAAATGGTTGTTTTTATTTTAATTAATATATTAGCTTATTTATTTTAAATTATTGCGTTTTAAAATTAGTTTTTAAGTTAATTGATTTTGTGTTTTATTTCTTTTAGTTGTTTACAGTTTTTAATATCTTTGCGGTGGTTTAGTGTTGTTTTCCCAGAATGAGGATTAGACCTCATCTTCTTTCCCTACACCTCTTTTCTTTTTCCTTTTTTTTTTTTTTTTCCTTTTTCTCTTTTTTCTTCTTTCTTTTTCCTTTCTTTTTCTCTTTTTTCTTTCTTTTTCTTTTTTCCTCTCCTTCCCGCTCAACCCCCCGTCCCTCTCTCTCTCCTCCTCTCTCACGCCGGAAAGCTTCCCGCCCTCGAACCGCCGCCGTCCGGCCACCGTGCTGCTCACCGCCGGCACCGGTCGACTCGTCTCCCTCCGGCGCACCTTCCCACCAAAACCCACCCCCATCCAGCAGGCCGTTTGGCCGGAAAAGCCCTTCAAAGCCTGCACGGTCTTTGCTCCGATCCGCCGCCGTCGCTCCACCTCCGACCACCATTTCTTCACCACTTCATCACCGGTCCCTTGCCGTCCTAACCCACCTATTTTCGGCCTCCAACGACCACCGGAACAGCTCCCACGAGCTAGCTTTCCTTTTTGGGAAATCCGGCCTCTCTCCGGCATTTTCGTCGCCACCCACGGCCAACCACCACTTCCAATAGCTTCACAATCATCCCTAGACCATTCCCTATCGATCCCAAGCCCTGGTTTGTCCCCGTTCAAAAGTGGGTATTTCACAACCCACGGCCACAGTGATTTTTCACTGTAACGTTGCTTTTTCATCGCCGTTTGCAACTCCAGGTGTTTTCTAAAATTTCCATATAGCGCTGTAAGTATTTTCCAAACCCTATTTTCAGATTTAAATATATATTGCTCATTCAATTTATTTATTGCTGCTAGTTGGTTGATTCCGGACTGAGTCCGAGGAGTTCGGGGGTCGGATGGATGGAGGACGGAGTTACTTGATTTATTGTTTTATGGTTGGTTGTTTGTGTTGTGCATTGATAATTGCATTTGCATGGTGCATGCACGTGTATTTTATTTTATTTGAGAAATCCTGTTTTGCTGGCGTGATTGGATTTTCGGGTGCGTGTGTCTCACGAGCCCAAGCCGGGATGGGTTATTATCTCGGTGGAGCTCCTCTAGTCACTCGGGAGTGGATAATACTGAGTGACGTCCCCTGTGTTGTTGCTGGGCGACGACGGGAGCGGGGCTAGAGGATGGCCCGGCCAGGTACGCGCGGGGCGCGAGTCTGGGCATCGTTCGTTTAGGTGTCACATGCGTAGTCGTTACCTGCGGTGTGGCACAGAGCCAGGGTGTGCGGATGATCCCTAGGGGAGATCATGGTGCATGCATAACTGGTTTGTTTTTATGGTGTTCGGATGTGGGCCATTTTTTGGGAAAATGGCGATGTTGGTTTTTCCAGGCTATTGATCCATTTTCTGGGAAAATGGCGGTTTGGGCCATTATCTGGGATAATGGCAAGGCGTGGTTTTTAAGGATATGTTTTTATTGGGCCAAATGGGTTTTTGGCGTGCGTGGTAAAAATGTGATTTTGCGGGACATGTGCATTGGCTTTTCTTGCATCCATGTTGCTTGAGTTCTATGTGTTTTTATCTGGTGGTGTTTGGGTTTTACTTACCTATGGTACCATTTTTGGTTCCGTAGCTTTTGGTGCAGAGTTCGAGGATGAGGAGGAGGAGGCTGAGCCCGAGGATGCGGGTCCGCCGGGTTGCTGATGTTATGCTTTGTATTTGATATTATATTATATGCGTGTTTTGTAATATTTTATTTATGTACGTTTTGGAATAGCTTTGTATTAAACAAGAAAAATTCTGGTACTTAGTTATTGACTTGCTTTTCGCTGCGTTTTTCTCTTGCACTTTGTTGCTTTTGCACACACTTGGCACACGTCGTTAGGGTGGTGACCCATGATGTCATCATCCGGACGTCTCAATTTTCCCGTATCCGTGCGTGGGGATTTGGGGGCGTCACAGGTGGTATCAGAGCGGTTTGGCTCTGGGTAAAACCACATGTCCCGTAGGTAGTACCAGAATGCTTTTAAGGTTGTGTTTTAATTATGTTAAGTACAGTTATTTTATTTGTTTTATTTGTTTGAGTTTGTTTATTTGTTTTTATTTATTTAGTTATGTTTTTGCAAGTTGTTTCTTTTGTTTTGGTGTGATGTGGTGTTAGTCTTTGGTTCTGTTTTTGTTGGTTGTTGGTTTTATTTGTTTTTGTTTTCTGAAAGAGGGTCAAGGGTTGTGGTGGCAGGAAAATGGGAAGGCCAAAGAAATCTACTCAGGAGCGACGGGACAATACATCAAGGGATGACTCCATAGCTCAAGCCATACGGCAAATGACGGAGTTTATGCAGCAAAATTATAGGCCACAACAGATAGGGCCTTGGCCACAACCAGGGGGACCTTGGCCACAACAAGGGGGTCCCTGGCCGCCACAAGGAGGGCCTTGTCCGCAACAAGAAGGATTTTGGCCGCAACCAGGAGGTCCTTGGCCATATCAGGGAGGGCCTTGGCCTTACCCGGGAGGATCTAGCAGCATGGTGCAAGCCGGGTGCACCTATGAGAGCTTCCTGGCGCATAGGACTCCACACTTCACTGGAGAAGAGGATCTGCTTCGAGCTGGAAAGTGGATCAAGGACCTGGAGAGAACATTTGAGGTGTGTGGATGCACCGAGGCGCAACAGGTACTCTACGCCAGCTATCTCTTGCAAGGCACTGCTTTGGATTGGTGGGATACCAAGAGAGTGATGCTGGAATCAGAATTGGGATCTTTCGCTGCGGTGACCTGGCAGCGCTTCAAGAAGGAGTTTAATGACCGCTTCTTTCCCGCATCGGTAAGGAAGCAAAAGGCGAGAGAGTTCTCAGATTTGGTCCAAGGGGGCGCGACAGTGGAATAGTACGCCCGGAGATTCATAGAACTTGAGCGATTTGCTCCTCACCTTATCGCCACAGAGGAGATGCGAGCTGATCGTTTTCAGGAGGGACTGCGCCCTGATATACGCCGTATGGTGGTCAGCCATCGAATATCCACTTTTCAGGAATTAGTGGATGTGGCCACCCTGGTGGAACGAGAAAACAATCTGAGTATGGGCCCCCCTCCAAGACATAAGAGGCGGAGTTTTTCTGGTGAAGGAAGCAGCTCAGGTTAACCTCAGAAATTTGTTCAGCGGACCAGGACTCGACCGCAAGCATCCTCAAGTGTTCGCATGGGAGGACGTGTGCCTGTTTGCGGAGTTTGTAATAGAGCCCATGTGGGTGAGTGCCCTTCTGGTGGGGCTCGATGTTATAATTGTGGCCAGCAAGGTCACTTTGCCCGAGAATGTCCAAGAACAGTTCAAGGAAGCCGTGGAGGTAGACGCGGTGGAAGAACAAACCCGAGACAAACAGTGCAAGCCCGGGTTTATGCTGTCACACCCGGAGAGGTGGATGATGAGGCGCCAGCGACCCATGATGCTGGAGTAATCACAAGTATGGATTAATTTAATTTTAAGTTGGATTTAATTTTTGGTGTATTTGGTTTATTCTTTGCTTTTTGGATTTCATGGGTTGATGTGTGTGGTTCAAGAAGGGTCCGTTTGTATGAGTTTTATGCTTGTACTTTGTTTGATTCCGGTGCGTCGCAGTCATTTGTATCTTCCACGTTTGCGCGGGTGTGTAATTTGGTTACGGAACCGTTGCCGAAGTCTATGGTAGTGGCACTACCCGATGGTGAAATGGTGTGGTGTTCCAAGGTTGCTTTGGGATGCCCGTTAAATTTTGAGGGGAGATTCTTGGATGTTGATTTGGTGGTGTTCAAGCTGTTGGGTTTTGATATCATCCTCGGTATGGATTGGCTATACCGATATTCTGCGAGTATTAATTGCAGAAGTCGGATAATTGGCTTTCAACTTCCAGATGGTGATTGTCTGGAATTTGCGGGGAGTAAATTAAAAGAAAAGTCGATGATTATATCGGCGATTCAGGCAAGAAGAGAGATTGCATGGGGAGCGGATGCATTCTTGGTGCAGATGGTGTCCACGCCGTCTGAGAAGAAGTCTTTGGCAGACATTCCAGTTGTAGAAGCATTCCCCGATGTGTTTGTGGATGACTTGCCCGGACTACCCCCTGTTCGGAAAATGGAGTTTGTTATAGACTTGGAACCTGGAGCGGCTCCTGTGCATAAAGCTCCTTATCGCATGGCACCGGCTGAATTAAAAGAGTTGAAGACTCAGTTGCAAGAGCTGGTAGAGAAGGGATTTATTCAGCCTAATACTTCACCGTGGGGTGCACCAGTTTTATTTGTTAAAAAGAAAGATGGAACCCTCCGTATGTGCATTGATTATCGGGAATTAAACAAGGTGACCATAAAAAATAAATATCCTCTCCCGCGGATAGATGATTTATTTGATCAGCTTCAAGGAGCAGCTGTGTTCTCTAAAATTGATTTGAGGTCGGGATACTACCAACTGAGGATCAGAGACAAGGATGTGCCTAAAACTGCTTTCAGGTCGAGGTATGGGCATTATGAATTTAAGGTGATGCCGTTTGGGTTAGCTAATGCCCCTGCTGCTTTCATGGATTTAATGAATCGAGTGTTTCGACCTTATCTGGATTCTTTTGTGGTAGTATTTATTGATGATATTCTGATTTATTCCTGAGATGTTGAAGAGCATGTGTATCATCTTCGTCTGGTACTTGGGAAATTAAGAGAACACCAACTGTACGCTAAGCTCAGCAAGTGTGAATTCTGGTTGGAAGAAGTTAAATTTCTTGGGCATGTAATTTCCCGAGACGGAGTGGCGGTTGATCCTAGTAAGGTAGAAGCCATTTTGTCATGGTAGCGCCCGACTACAGTGCGCGAGATTCGGAGTTTCTTGGGGCTGGCCTGGTACTACCGAAGATTTGTAGAGGGTTTTGCTCGCCTATCCGGACCTCTCACAGCTTTGACTCGGAAGAATACAGAATTTGTTTGGTCAGAGAAATGTGAGAGAAGCTTCCAGGAATTAAAGAACCGGTTGACGACGGCACCAGTGTTAGCGCTCCCAGAACCGCAAAAGCCATTCGTAGTCTTCAGTGATGCGTCTAACTTTGGTTTGGGTTGTGTCCTTATGCAGGAAGGACAGGTTGTTGCCTATGCATCTCGTCAGCTAAAGGACCATGAGAAGAATTATCCGACGCACGATCTAGAATTGGCTGCGATTGTTTTTGCTCTCAAGATCTGGCGGCACTTCTTGTATGGGGAAGCTTACGAGGTATTTACTGATCACAAGAGCTTGAAGCATTTGTTTTCCCAGAAAAATCTGAATATGAGGCAGAGGCGATGGCTGGAGCTAATCAGTGACTATCAGTGTGAGATCAAGTACCATCCGGGGAAGGCTAATATAGTTGCTGATGCTTTGAGCCGGAAGTCGCACTTAGAAGATGAAGTCGAGCCGTCAGAATTAGATTCGTTGCTTTGTGGGATGAGAAGGCTCCTTATAGAAAGTTTGCAACAAGAAGAAGTTTTATCTTCAGTTCTTGATATTCGGGTAACTGATTTTGAAGAATTGAAGACTCTCTAAAGGAAGGATCCGAAGCTGCTGAACATCAGAAAAAGAGTCAGAAAATCTCGAGGGCCGTTGCACTATAGCATGGATAATGATGGGATACTTCGGTTCCGAGATCGCAGAGTGGTCCCCAAGGACTCAGATTTCAAAGAACGGATCATGGCGGAAGCTCATGCGGCCCCTTATTCAGTTCATCCCGGCAGTACAAAGATGTATCGGGACTTGAGGAAAAATTACTGGTGGGATGGAATGAAGAAGGATATTGCCTTGTATGTTGAGAAATGCCACACATGCCGGCAAGTGAAGGCCGAGCATCAAAGACCTGCAGGTATGCTCCAACCCCTCCCTATTCCCGAGTGAAAATGGGATGACATCACGATGGACTTTGTAGTGGGTTTGCCGAGAACGCCTAGTGGGAAAAATTCTGTTTGGGTGATTGTTGACCGGTTAACGAAGAGTGCTCATTTTCTGTCTGTTAATAACACCGACTCTTTGGGTAAGTTGACCCACTTGCATGTCAAGGAGATAGTGCGGCTGCACGGCATACCAAAGAGTATAGTGTCGGATCGAGACCCGAGGTTCACGTCGTAGTTCTGGAAGGGTTTGCAGGCAGCTTTGGGTACTAAGTTGAAGTTCAGTACTGCATATCACCCGCAGACAGACGGCCAGTCAGAGCGCACGATTCAGACCCTTGAAGACATGTTGCGAGCATGTGTCATGGAATTCCAAGGGAGTTGGAAAAACCATTTGCCGCTCATCGAGTTTGCATACAATAACAGCTTCCATGCGACCATTCAGATGGCTCCCTATGAAGCTCTTTATGGGAGAAAGTGCAGGTCGCCCTTGTGTTGGGATGAAGTCGGGGAGAGTAGGATAATTGGACCCGAAATAATTCAAGAAATGCAAGCCAAGTCCGGATCATCAGAGATAAAATGGCGGCAGCTCAGAGTCGCCAGAAAAGCTACGCTGATACCAGGAGGAGGGAGTTATCTTTTGAAGTTGGTGATTGGGTTTACCTTAAAGTCTCTCCCATGAGAGGTGTTAAGCGTTTTGGTAAGAAGAGGAAGTTGGATCCGAGGTATGTCGGCCCTTTTCAGATTCTGGAGAAGGTAGGGTCCGTCGCCTATAGAGTTGCTTTGCCAGATTATTTTGGGGATGTTCATGATGTCTTCCACGTATCATCCCTGAAGAAGAGCTTTGGACAGCAAGAGCCACGCTTTGTCGACCCAGCGGGTATTCAGTTGCAACTGGATCTCACTTATGAGGTTGTTCTGTCGCAGATCATGGAATGGAAGGAGCAACAGTTGAGGTCTAAGACGATACCTTTGGTTAGAGTGGCTTGGGGAGATCCGTTAGCTTAAGACTTCTCTTGGGAGCGAGTAGCGGACATGAGGGAGCAGTACCCATACTTGTTTGAAGGATGAAGGTATGTATCTTAATCTTAGTCATAGTTGGTTTATGTGCTTTATTGTGGCTTGCTTTAAGTTGGTGGTTGATCTTGCAAATTTCGAGGACGAAATTTGTTTTAAGGGGGGGAGGATGTGATGACCCGCTTTCGCTTGTATTTTCGCTGAAATGGTTGTTTTTATTTTAATTAATATATTAGCTTATTTATTTTAAATTATTGCATTTTAAAATTAGTTTTTAAGTTAATTGATGTTGTGTTTTATTTCTTTTAGTTGTTTACAGTTTTTAATATCTTTGCGGCGGTTTAGTGTTGTTTTCCCGGAATGAGGATTAGACCTCATCTTCTTTCCCTACACCTCTTTTCTTTTACCTTTTTCTTTTTTTTTTTTCTTTTTCTCTTTTTTCTTCTTTCTTTTTCCTTTCTTTTTCTCTTTTTTCTTTCTTTTTCTTTTTTCCTCTCCTTCCCGCTCGACCCCCCGTCCCTCTCTCTCTCCTCCTCTCTCACGCCGGAAAGCTTCCCGCCCTCGAACCGCCGCCGTCCGGCCACTGTGCGGCTCACCGCCAGCACCGGTCGACTCGTCTCCCTCCGGCGCACCTTCCCACCAAAACCCACCCCCATCCGGCCGGTCGTTTGGCCGAAAAAACCCTTCAAAGCCTGCAGGGTCTTTGCTCCGATCCGCCGCCGTCGCTCCACCTCCGGCCACCATTTCTTCACCACTTCATCACCAGTCCCTTGCCATCCTAACCCACCTATTTTCGGCCTCCAACGACCATCGGAACAGCTCCCACGAGCTAGCTTTCCTTTTTGGGAAATCCAGCCTCTCTCCGGCGTTTTCGCCGCCACCCACGGCCAACCACCACTTCCAATAGTTTCACAATCATCCCTAGACCATTCCCTATCAATCCCAAGCCCTGGTTTGTCCCCGTTCAAAAGTGGGTATTTCACAACCCACGACCACAGTGATTTTTCACTGTAACGTTGCTTTTTCATCGTCGTTTTCAACGCCAGGTGTTTTCTAAAATTGCCATATAGCGCTGTAAGTATTTTCCAAACCCTATTTTCAGATTTAAATATATATTGCTCATTCAATTTATTTATTGCTGCTGGTTGGTTGATTCCGGACTGAGTCCGAGGAGTTCGGGGGTCGGATGGATGGAGGACGGAGTTACTTGATTTATTGTTTTATGGTTGATTGTTTGTGTTGTGCATTGATAATTGCATTTTCATGGTGCATGCACGTGTATTTTATTTTATTTAAGAAATCCTGTTTTGCTGGCGTGATTGGATTTTCGGGTGCGTGTGTCTCACGAGCCTAAGCCGGAATGGGTTATTATCTCGGTGGAGCTCCTCTGGTCACTCGGGAGTGGATAATACTGAGTGACATCCCCTGTGTTGTCGCTGGGTGACGACGGGAGCGGGGCGCGAGTCTGGGCATCGCTCTACTCACCGACTCCGTGGCCCTTCGCTGGCGAGGGCTAGAGGATGGCCTGGCCAGGTACGCGCGGGGCGCGAGTCTGGGCATCGCTCGTTTAGGTGTCACATGCGTAGTCGTTACCTGCGGTGTGGCACAGATCCAGGGTGTGCGGATGATCCCTAGGGGAGATCATGGTGCATGCATAACCGGTTTGTTTTTATGGTGTTCGGATGTGGGCCATTTTCTGGGAAAATGGCGATGTTGGTTTTTCGAGGCTTTTGATCCATTTTCTGGGAAAATGGTGGTTTGGGCCATTATCTGGGATAATGGCGAGGCGTGGTTTTTAAGGATATGTTTTTATTAGGCCAAATGGGTTTTTGGTGTGCGTGGTAAAAATGTGGTTTTGCGGGACATGTGCATTGGCTTTTCTTGCATCCATGTTGCTTGAGTTCTATGTGTTTTTATCTGGTGGTGTTTGGGTTTTACTTACCTGCGGTACCATTTTTGGTTCCTTAGCTTTTGGTGCAGAGTTCGAGGATGAGGAGGAGGAGGCTGAGCCCGAGGATGCGGCTCCGCCGGGTTGCTGATGTTATGCTTTGTATTTGATATTATATTATATGCGTGTTTTGTAATATTTTATTTATGTACGTTTTGGAATAGTTTTGTATTAAACAAGAAAAATTTTGGTACTTAGTTATTGACTTGCTTTTCGCTGTGTTTTTTTCGTGCACTTTGTTGCTTTTGCACACACTTGGCACACGTCGTTAGGGTGGTGACCCGTGATGTCATCATCCGGACGTCTCAATTTTCCCGTGTCCGTGCGTGGGGATTTGGGGGCGTCACATTTTCCATTTCAGCTTTTGCTATTTTGATGTTTAACATGCAGTGAAGTAGAAAAGGCAACACGATAGTTTCTCATTTTAGATATGATACAGTAGGGAGAGACGCTGCACAGGAGTTGTGGTGCACAAGGGGACTCATTATTTTTCGTTTGGGAGCAGAAAAGGGGGAGGCTAGCTGTTTTATTTGGGAAGGTCTTGGATAAAGGAAAGAAAAGGCTGGTCTAAGAAGAGAGAAAATGTAGGGCTTTTCTTTCCTTCATCTTGGACTAGAGCAACCCAGATGAAAAAGAGAACAAAGGAGTTTGGGACGGACTAACAAAAAAGGCAGAGGCCTCCATTGGACTCTAAGACGAAAACGGAGGGTGAGTTTATTTTGGAACTTTTTCCTTTTGGGCAAGGACTGGAATGCGGGGAGCTAGAAAGAGAAATGGGACGCTGCAAGGGATGAAACCTGAGAGAAAAAGAAAGAAAGTTTTTGAATGAAGAAAGGGACTTTTTTCATTTGAGCGGGGGATAAATTTATTTTTCTGGTGCTTCGGGGACAATGAACGCTATGGGGGAACTGGTTTTGTTTCGTTTGGAGACTTTTGGGGGCTTCGGAAGGCAACGTAGGAGGGGAGAAAAAAAAGGCTATGGCTCCCATTTGACATTCATAATGATACAGAAGGGGCTAGCTTTTGGAGAGAATGCAGCAATGGTGTTTTAGACGAAAAGGAGCTGTTTTGGCTTTTCAGAGGACGGTTTCAGCTTGAGGGAGTTTTTGGCTCTATCTTCTCTCCACTTTTGCTTTCTTGTGGCTGTTTTCTTGTGTTTTATTTTAGTTTTATCATAGAAAATATTTCTTTAATTTCCATGGCTCATTTGATAAACATGGTTGGCTAAACTTTCGTACTAAGGTTAGATGTGAAGTCTAATGATTAAGATACTGTTTCGGATCTACGATAAAATTTATATTAAGAGTTTGATCGATTGAATAATTTTATTAGTGAATATTTTGATTATCTATATATTTATCTTAATTCATTGTGATTTTTGAATACATTGGATGCTTGAAAATCTCTATGATATTCAAATGGGTTTGTGAATGTTTTAACCATCAATTGTTCATGCTTAATCATAGTGATTAGTTTTCTTGGTTTTAAATTCTAATCTTCCAATTAAATAGAATCATTATTCTAGTTTAATTGAAATAAATTGATCGGATAAATAGTCTAAATTATTAGACAGATTCTCGAAACCTTAGTCATTCTCCATATCGATTTATTTTAACATTTTAGTTCTATTCTACTACTTTAAAAATCTTCATCTTAGTAATTTTCTCTTTTATTTGATTACACATTCACTTTAGTAATTTGTTTGTTTGAGTTTATTTTTCCTTATCATATAAATCAATCTCTATGGATTCAACCTTGTTCGGTACTGCAACACCTGTATATGTGCATGTAAAATTACACTAAATTTTTGGTTTACTAATTTGAGTCAAAGTTTAGGCGCAACAAGTTTTTGATTTAATCCACCAATGAGAACTTTGCGTGAGTATTTGAAGCCAATAAGGACAAATACTCCATGTTGCATGATTTTTCTTATGAATATGGAGAATTTTGATTTAAAACTGGGAGTAATTTAATTACTTCCCAAGTTCCATGGCTTAGACTCAGAAAGGCCTTATATGCATTTGAAAGAATTTGAAGAGATTTGTACGATTTTGCAAAACCAAATTATCAATGATGATATTGTTAGATTAAAGTTGTACCCATTCTCTTTGAAGGAAAAATCTAAAAATTGGTTTTATTCCTTAAGACCAATATCTATTGGCACATGGCAAGAAATGCAAAGAGAATTTTCGAAAAAACATTTCCTACTCACAAGACAAATGCTTTTTGCAGAAATATTATGAATTTTTCTCAAAAAGAAAATGGGACATTTTTTCATTGTTAGTAGTGTTTTAAAGAATTATTGCTAACTTACCCACATCATGACTATGAGACTTGGCACACTGTTTGTTTTTTTATGAAGGTTTAACATCTCAAATGCACCAATTTGTAGAAATATTGTGTAATGGTAAATTTTTAAATAAAGATCATGATGATGCTTGGGATTATTTTCACTAATTGGTTGAAAATACCTAATGTTGGGACAACACAAATCGTTCTGATTGATCAAATAATTCCAAACCCAGTGCCATATCTCAAGAAGGTATGTATGTCATAAAAGGAAATGATGATGTAAATGTTAGGATAACAGTTTGACTAGAAAAGTCGAGGCCATGGAATTTAGGAAAGTAAATTCAGCTAAGGTCATTGAAAAAAGAAAAGAAGAAAATTGTGACATATGTGAGACTAGTGGACACCTTACTCAGGATTGTCCAACAATCCCAGCTTTTAAAAAGATGTTGTACGAACAAACAAATGCTATGAATTCTTATAAAAGACCTTTTTTCTTCCTCCTATTCTGAAATATATAATCCTGGATAGATGAATCACCCAAACTTTAGTCAGAGGAATGACTCCAATTCAAATCAAAACCCTCAAGAAACTTTTGCTTTTACTCCTTATGTGCCTCCACATAAGAAAACCCTTGAGGAGACATTACATACTTTCATATAGGGGCAAACTAATATTAATAGTCAGACAATATAAGCCATTAATGAGATCAGGAGTTCTATTGGTGACTTGACCTCTGCTTTGCACACTCAAGAAAATGGTAAGTTTCCTACTCAACCTTAACTGAAACGCAAAGGGCAATTTGAGGTAAGAAATTCAAACTCTTGTGATTCAAAATTTGAACATGCCAAATGTGATGACCCGCTTTTATGCGTATTTTCACTGAAGGGTTGTTTTTAATTTAATTAATATATTGATTTATTTTAAATTATTGTTTTTTAAATTAGTTTTTAATTTATTGAATGTTGTGTTTAATTTATTTAGTTGTTTTATTGTTTTTAATATCGTTTTCGGCGGATCTGTTTTGGTTTCCGAAGTGAGGACTGGACCTTATTTCTTTCCTCCATCTTTTCTTTTCTCTTTTTTCCTTTTCTCGTTTTCTCTTTTCTTTCTTTTTCTTTTTCTTTTTCTTTCTTTTTCCCTCCTTTTTTTCTTCCGGTGCGTCGACCCCCCCATGCGTTTTCTCTCTCTCTCTCTCTCTCTCTCCTCTCCCTCACGCCTTTCCGTCCAACAGCCCAGACCCACCGCCGCCGGCCACCGTGCAGCACACCACCACTACCCATCTCTTCCCCTCCCTCCGGTGAATCACCCCACAAATTTTCACCGCCAACGGAGCCGCCGTTTAGCCAGAAAATCACCATCAAGATGAACAGCTTTTGCTCCGTTGTGCTGCCGTCGCTCCACCTCCGGCCACCACCTCTTCACCACTTCATTACCGACTCTTTGCCGTCCTAACCTACCCATTTCCGGCCTCGATCCATCGCCGGAACAGTTTCCACGAGCTAGCTTTCCGATTTGAGTATTTTGGCCTCCTACTGCCATTTTCGCCGCCACCTACATCCAAACTCCACTTCCCTTAGTTTCATAAACATCCCTAGGCCATTCCCTATCAATCCCAAGCTTTGGTTTGTCCCCATTCAAAAGTGAGTATTTTACAACCTACAGTCACAGTGAAATTTTACTGTTACGTTGCTTTTCCTTCACCGTTTGTTGCGCGCCGATCCATCAAAAATTAATATATAGCGTTGTAAGTATTTTTCAAACTCTACTTTTAGATTTAAATGTATTTTACTCTTACAATAAATATTTGCTGTTGGTTGGTTGATTCCAGACTGAGTCCAAGGAGTTTGGGGGTCTGATGGATTGAGGACAGAGTTGCTTGATTTGTTGATTTATGGTTGGTTGGTTATTTTGTGCATTGAGATTGCATTTACATGGTGCATGTACGTGCATTTTATTTAAATTGAGAAAATCCTGTTTTATTGGCGTAAATGGATTTTCAGGTGCTTGTGTCTCAGGAGCCCAAGCCGGGATGGGTTATTATCTCGGTGGAGCTCCTCTGGTCACTCAGGAGTGAAATATACTAAGTGACGTCCCCTGAGTTGTCGCTGGGCGACAACGGGAGCGGGGGCTAGAGGATGCTTGGCTACTAGTGCGCCGGGCGCGAAACTAGTTATCGCTCTAGGCACCGACTCTGTAGCCCTTCACCGACTCTGGGCATCGCTCGTTTAGGTGTCACATGCGTAGTCGTTACCTGCAGTGTGGCACAGGAGCCAAGGTGTGCGAATGACCCCTAGGAGAGGTCATGGTGCACACGGATTAATTGGTTAATGGATATGAGTTGGATATGGGTCAAATGTGAATTTTGGCGTGATATTTGGAAAGGTTATGTTTCTGGGCCAAATGGGATTTTTTTGGCGTGCGTGGAAAAAATTATGATTTTATGGGACATGTGTATTGCATTCTTTCATGCATATTGTTTGAGTTTTATATGTTTCTATCTAGTGGTGTTTGGTTTTTACTTACCTGCAGCACCATTTTTGGTACCGTAGATTTTGATGCAGAGTTCGAGGAAGAGGAGGAGGCTGAGCTCGAGGATGCGGCTCCGCCGGGGTGCTAAAGTTAAAATCTATGCTTATAGTTAGTTTTTAAAACAATATTTGTGTTATGTAATATTTTATTATGTATGTTTTGAACAGTTTTGTATTAAACAAGAAAAATTCAGGTACTTAGTTATGACTTTTGTTATCCGCTGCGTATTTCTTCGTGCACATTTGTTGCTTATACACACACTTGGCACTTGTAGATAGGGTGGTGACCCGTGATGTCATCATCCGGACGTCTTGATTTTCCCGTGTCTGTGCGTGGGGATTTGGGAGCGTCACACCAAATCCATCACCACTCTATGCAATAGAAAAATAATTGATAAAAGTATTTCAATGAAAGTTTGTGAAACAACAATTCTTCAAATTTCAAGAGTGATGATGAACTTGACAATGTTGAACTAGATATACCTGCCAAAGCTCCAATATCTGGTTATTTTTTTCAAAGATTGCAACATTCTCATAAATTGGTTCAAAATGCAGATATTCCTTTATTAGATGCCATTTAACAGATTCCATCTTATGTTAAATTTTTGAAAGATCTGTGTACAGTGAAACGTAAGATGAAGGTGCAAAAGAAAGCTTTCCTCATAGAACAGGTAAGCATCATTCTTCAAAATAATTCTCCTCCAAAATATAAAAATCCAAGTTGTCCAACAATTTCTTTTGTTATTGGAAATTTTAAAATTGAGAAAATTTTACTTGACCTTGGTGTTAATGTTAACCTCGTACCTCACTTGGTATTTGAGCAATTATGTCTTGGTAAACTTAAACCCACCGAGGTAACACTCTAACTTGCTGATCTTTTAATAAAAATACTGAGATGGATAGTTGAGGATATATTAGTGCAAGTAGGCAAATTTTACTTCTCAGTGAATTTTATTGTTTTGGACACAGAACTTATTTTTTATGTTTGCACTCAAATTCCTAAAATTTTAGGCAGACCATTCATTACAACCTTGAATCCTTTAATAAATTGTAGGAGTGGTGTGATGATAATTTATTCTGGTAACATGACTTTGGAGTTTAATATTTTTAATGTTTGTAAACAACCTGGTGATGATGATATGCATGAAGTGAATTTGATTTAAACTCTTGTTCAATATAAATTTGATTTGTCAATTTTTTCTAATCGTCTGGAGGCTTATTTGGTTTATGGTGGAAATTTTGATGATGATTATGTGCTTATATTTATGATTTTTTTTTTTTTTGTTTTTTGAAAATCTATTCCTATAATGGATACTGATAAGTAGAGGACATGTTTTGAGGAATTGCCACCTCGTAATTTTGTGCCTCTCCTCTCAAGTGTACAAACACCAAAACTTGATTTGAAACCTCAAATATGCATTTTTAGGTCAAGCAGGGACATTACTAGTGGTCATCTCCTCAAAACTAGATGAAATTCAGGAGAAAAAATTAATTGGTGTTCTCATTGAACACAGAATTAATAGAATGGACCATAGTTGATATCAAAGGTATTTATCATTTAATTTGTACCCACAGGATATATCTAGGGGACAATCCTAAGCCCTCAGAAAAATGTAGTGTAGACTCAACCCCAATATGAAAGAGGTTTTTAGAGCAAAAGTGTTGAAACTTTTGAATGTAGGGATCATTTACCCAATTTTTGACAGTAAATGGGTTAGTTCTACACAGGTGATATCCAAAAAATCTGGTATGACTGTAGTTAAGAATGCTGATAATGAATTGATCATGACTAGAGTTACTACTGGTTGGCATATATGCATTGACTATATACAACTAAATTCTATCACTAGGAATGATCATTTTCCTCTACTATTCATGAATCAAATCCTTGAACGAGTAGCTAGGCATAAATTTTATTGTTTCCTATATGTTTATTTTGGATATAAACAAATTGAGATTACTCCTGAATTTGGTACATTTGCATATCGAAAGATGTCATTCGGACCTTGTAAAGCTCCTGCAACATTTCAAATATGCATGATGAGCATATTTAGTGACATGGTAGAGCGTTTTATTGATATATTCATGGATAATTTTTCTATTTTTGGTGATTCATTTGATGAATGTTTGACTCATTTGGAGAAAGTGCCGATTAGATGCAAAGAAAAGAATTTGGTTTTAAACTGAGAAAAATGTGATTTTATGGTCACTCGAGAGATTATTCTTGGTCTTATTGTCTCTTCTCAAGGTATTGAAGTTGACAAGGCTAATTGAATTAATTGCTAATTTTCCCATATCAAAGAACATCAAGAATATCAGATTTTTTCTAAGTCATGCATATTTTTACAGGAGATTCATTAAAAATTTCAGTGTAATTTCTAGACCTTTGTGCAATTTATTGTCAAAGATTTTTTTTTTTTTTTTTTGTATGGACTGAGGATATTGGGATAGCTTTTACAAACCTAAAAGGTATATTGATTTCAACCTCAATTATAAAATCACCTGATTGGAATTTACCATTTGAAATTATGTGTGATGTTAGTGATTATGCAGTTAGAGCTATGTGGCCAACATAAGGACAAAAGCTGTGTTATTTATTATGCAAGTAGAAATTTAAATAGTGCTCAAATGAATTATTCAACAACTGAAAAGAGTTAATTGCACTAATTTTTACACTTGACAAATTTCTTTCTTATTTTATTGGATCTCAAATTGTCATTTTTACTGATCATGCATATTTGAAGATAAAAAGATGCAAAGCCAAGGTTGCTTAAATGGATCTTTTTACTGCAAGAATTTGATTTAATAATTAAAGATAAAAAAAGAGTTGAGAATGTTTTTATTAACGATTCGTCTAGACTTGTTCTTTGAGATTCCATGGAGATAGTTCCTATTAAAAATACATTTCTAGATTTTCAACTTTTTGGTATATCTCAATTGCCTTAGTTTTCTGATGTTGCTAATTTTCTTTTTACAGGTGAAATTACTCACATTTGGACTCAACAAGACAAGAAGAAATTTTTGTAGAGGTAAAAAAAATTCTTTTGGGATGATCCATACCTAGAATAATTAGACAATGTGTTCCTGATAGTGAATTTCAAATTGTAATGTCTTTTTGCTACTCTGAGACATGTGGTGACCATTTTTCTTGTGAAACTCTAGTGGCTAAAACTCAACTAATTAATTCTCCAACATGGAGCACGATCACACTTGAAAAAGAGACGAAAAACAAGAAGAAATTTCTCAAGTGAATTTCCTCACCCAAGCACACAGAATGTACTCTCAATAATTCCTGGCAAAAAATTTGTGTTGAGTTATCCAACTGAATCTCTTTAAATGTTAAACCCGGAATAAGTTTTAGTTGCAGTAGGACTCTACTGGCGGAGCAAATCAGTGGCGAAAAAGTCTCCTGATGAAATACTGACACTTAGCGATAAATTCTCTCTATAGAACTGATCCTAGTTCAACTTCTTTTTTTGATAAGTACAGCTTCATTGGGACGCGATTTACACACATATGACTTATCTAAAATAATCTCTAATACCTCCTAGATAAATTTAATATTGTTATAGATAAAGCTAATAAATAATTTACATTTATCTAAAATACAAATTTAATGATAGGATAAATTACTCTATCATTTTAATCACCTAGGCCTAGCCAAATTCTTTGGCCGATTGGTGATGAAACCAGCTTGATAAATATAAACAACCTATCAACAACACAAACAGCACACTAAGAAAATCGAGCAAAGAATACTAGAAAAAAATAATCCAAATAAAAACATACCAACTTAGAAACTAGTCTACAATGTTAGAGTTAGGCATGTTCTGAGCATAAACATAAGCCAACAAAAAAAAATCAAAAACACATCGTTTCAATTGCATTTCACCTAAAATGAAATAAGGAAAAAATTAAGTTGGTTTCAAAAGATTAAGTTGGCTTCTATTGCTCCCCCTACATGGCTGCTCCCTCTCAACATCATATACTCCCATTTTTTGTCAGCAATCAGCCTAGGGATGTTTACTCCTCCGCGTCAGAGTCAATGACATTCTCCATGACATGCTGCATATCCACCGAGAGCTAAACAAAGCGATCATTTGCTTGTACATAGTCTAAACGTAAAGCAGCAATTTGGTGCTCGAACTTGGATTGACTACCTCCCATTTGGCAGTAAACATATCAATCTTTTATGAGAGAAGAGTGATTTTCTCAAGAACTTGAGAAATAGAAATGGAAGCCTCGGGAGGAAAGGAGGTAGACTCTGTCATTTGAGGTCTCTTTTTGGTCAAAACGGCCTTTGACTTGACTATCGTAAGGGCCAAAATAGAATCAACCATCTTCATTGTTGGCTCATTGTCCGTAAAAAGGACTTTGGCTTTCATAGCCAGTTTGGTGATATAACTTCTAAAGGGAAAATTTAATTCTATCTTTCATATGTGAGCGATGTATTTTGTCTATTACATGTCGTGAAAAATCTATAGGAACCCCAATAGCCAAAGCATACATAAAATAAGCCATTTCTAATGTGATCTCCGTATGTCGGCTTATTGGCCATAGGTTGGACAGCACTATCTTAGCAAGACCTTTAAAGTGAATTAAATAGGTTCACTTTAAAGGATAAGAACTTGAAGTAGAATACTATGTGTAGGGAAGCTAACCTCAAGTGGGTCACATTACAACCTGTGACATTCCCTTTTTAAGCGTATTTTCACTGAAAGAGTATTTTAATTTAATTAATATATTCATTCTTTTATTTTAAATTATTGTATTTTAAATTAGTTTTATTTTAGTTTGATGTGGTGTTTAATTTATTTTAGTCGTTTTATGGTTTTTAAAATCGCTTTCGTCGGGTCAGTTTTTGATTTCCAAAAATGAGGATTAAACCTCATTTCTTTTCCCTCATCTTTTCTTTTTCTTTTCTCTTTTATTTCTTTTTTCTCTTTTCCTTTCCTTTTTCTTTTCCTTCTTTTCTTTTTTTTCTTCTTTTTCCTTCTTCTTTCTTCCCTTCCAGCACTCGACCTCTCTCCCTCTCCCTCCGTCAGTTCCTTTAGCCCACCCAGCCGGCGCCACCTCCAACAGTCGTGACCCACCTCCACCTCTGACATGTCCCTCCCTCACCGGCGAGCTCTACTGCGCCAATGGTGTGCTACGCCGGCCACCCAATCTCTCTCTTTTCTCCTCCAAACAAATGGGTCTTTAAGCATTTTTCTCCTCTTTGAGCCACCATACACGGCCAAATCAGCCACTAAGCACCACCAATGGATTCACCACATCAAGGGCTTCCTCCCCATGTCTTTCTTTTCCCCTAACTCTCTCTTTTTCTCCGATGGGTCTCCATAGCTAGAGTTTTGGTTGTACCACCGTACGCCGTTGTACACGGCCACCCATAGTGTTTCACCACCACCATCTTGTACCTCTCATCACCATGACCTTCCCCAAGAAATTTCATGGCCAACGGAGTTGTGTATAGCCCTCACTCTCCCTCACTCTCCAAAACTAAAATTAGCTTTAAGTGTCCGATCTGCTGCCGTGCGCCGCCACCCACGGCCAAATCTCACTTCCATTAGTTTCATAAGCATCCCTTGGCCATTCCCTATCAATTTCGTGTCTTGATTTGTCCCCGTTCGAAAGTGGGTAATTTACTACCCACGGCCACAGTGTAAAATACACTGTTACGTTGCTTTTTCTCCACCGTTTGTAACGTCGTGAGCTTTTGAAAAATACCTTATAGTGCTGTAAGTATTTTCTAAACTTTACTTTTAGATTTAAATATATTTTACTCTTACAATAATTATTTGACTGCTGGTTGGTTGATTCCGGACTGAGCCCGAAGAGTTCGAGGGTCGGATGGATTGAGGACGGAGTTGATTGGTTTTGTTGGTTTGTGATTGGTTGGTTATTTGTGCCTTGAGGTGTGCATTACATGGAGCATACATGTGCATTTTATTAAAATTGAGAAAATCCTATTTTATTTGCGTAAATAGATTTTCGACTGATTGTGTATTATGACCCCAAGCTGGGATGGGGTATTATCTCAGTAGAGCTCCTCTGGTCACTCGAGAGCATAATATACTGAGTGACGTCCACTGAGTTATCGTTGGGCGACAACGAGAGCAGGCGGGATGGTAACGCTCTCGTACAGACTCCATGGCCCTTCGCTAGCGAGGGCTAGAGGATGCTTGGCTACGAACGTGCGGGGCGCGGAACTAGGCATTGCTCGTTTAGGTGTCACACGCGTGGTCGTTACCTGCGATGTGGCACAGGAGCCAGGGTGTGCAGATGACCCCTAGGGGAGGTCATGGTGCATTCGGATTAATTGGTTTTGATATGAGTTGAATTTGGGCCAAATGAGACTTTTGGCGTGAGCTGGAAAGTAATATGTTTTTGGGGCCGAATGGGATTTTTAGCGTGCGTGAAAAAATATAGTTTTACGGTTTATGTGCATTGGTTATTTTTTATGCATATTATTTGAGTTTTAATATGCTTTTATCTAGTGGCGTTTAGATCTTATTTACCTGCACCACTATTTTTGATACTGTAGATTTTGATGCAGAGATCGAGGAGGAGGAGGAGGCTGAGCCCGAGGATGCGGCTCCGCCGGAGTATTGATTTGGGAGTTTATGCTTTGTAGTTGGTTTTGAAACGATATCTATAGTTTGTAATATTTTATTATGTATGTCTTGAACTGCTTTGTATTAAATTAAGAAAAATTCTGGTACTTAGTTATATGCCTTTACTATCTGCTGCGTGTTTCTTTTTGTACACTTGTTGCTTATACACACACTTGGCACTTGGTGATAGGGTGGTGACCCCTGTTATCATCATCCGGATGTCTCGATTTTCTCGTGTCGTACATGGGATTTGGGGGCGTCGCACAACCTTGAGACTTAAGAAAAAGTGACAAAGGAAAGTATGGAGGATGGACTTGGATAGTAGAGTATGTCTAAGTGAAGGAAGTCCAAGTCAAGAGTAGGTTATGGATTTTCTAAGTTTTAGTTACTTATGCACTTGAGAAAATTATCTTATAGAGTTTTCTAGATATTATGAAAATGAAAATGAAAAATTTTATGAAAAATGTTCTTTTTATGCAATGAAATAATATTTTATGAAAGTATGCTATGCATTATTGTTTAAAAATATAAGTATATAAAGGCTTTCTTTGATAGTTCCTATTTATACACCCAAAGTAATAGTTGTGCATATGTAAATGGATGTTATATGTAGTAGCTATTATCTTTATTTTTCATAAAATAAATTGTTGAGGTTTATGCTTGATGCTAAGAAATGATGTATGATGTTTAAATGATAAAGTTTATGCACGATACCTATTGCCTTTACGCATCTCTTCATTATGCTAGAGAGCCCTTACGTCCATATTGGTCTTATCCTTGATCGGTACTCGTCCATGCCCACAGCTTGTCCTTTCATGGGGACCGTCCTTTTCCAAAACTGCCAACTTCTTTGACTCTTCGTTCTCGCCCCAGCACGATCAACACAAACTCTTACCGGTCACAAGATAAGAAATCCTTTATCACCCGATGCGAGATTATGTCAGCCAGGGCTTTCTATATAGTGCAACTTGCCTTTATTCGGACTAGCTGCACACTTACTGCCTCAACTTCCATAGCAGCTTGCTCACGGGAAGGGTCTCTTCTCTTGCTCCAGCACGATCCTCACATTAACACCTTATGCTATGATAAATTTTGAATCAACTCCATATTAATTAACAAAAAACACAGGGCACTTCGTAATAGTGGCTCATGTAAAATTCTTCTTTTAATATATTTAAAAAATATAATATAGCTTTATTTTTACTTCAATTTTTAAGAATGGAGAAAAAAGAGTTTTACACGTGATAGTCTTATGAAGGCCATGTGTAGTGCTGATTCAAAATTTGTCAAGACCAAAAGACGAATCTCAACTTGGCCAAAACACAAGGATTATTGACCAGATTTTCATCTCTCTTTACCTTATTTTCAAGAGATAAGCTTTGCCAATCAAACTCCATTTCACTTAGTTTACAATACTGACGTTTCATATAGGAGAATAAACTAGCAAGTATCTTCACAAAGTGTTCATTAAAAGTTGACCTTTCACATAATTGTCTCTTATTTTTTCAATATAATTGTGGGGAGAGAGAGAGAGAGAGAGAGAGAGATTGATATCTTTTCATTCATATTTTTGTACAACATTAAATGAGACATGCTTTGTGTTTCCCTTCTATTCTAAACACTAAAATTCCAAGGATCATTACATGATATGAAGTCACCTTCTGACAAGGATTATACATTAAGATCATACCAACACACCATACTCCCAGAAGTTGCTGTAATTCTTCAAGCAAGCATTCCACAGGCAAATCTCTCTGTCCTGTCTTTCTTTCTTTTTCTTTTAAATAATTATATAAAAAGAAAAGAGAATCTGTTTCTTATGCGTTTAGCCTAACAAAGGACATAAAAGAGGACACTGAAAGATCAAATCATCATAACTAGAACTGTCGTGCGTCTGTGTGTTTAATGAAGAACAAGTCATGATTTACAAAAATGAAGAATAATTCCTAAGTTCTGAAAGCATCTGGCTTCTGATGGCATCTTCCACCCTACGGCTCTTATATCTGTCATCCAGGCGTATCTCTGGATGAAGATCCAAGCCTATAATTGGGCAGCAAAATAGCATGGGAAAAGTTTTCAATCAGATCAAGATTCAGTTGATGACATTGCCATCCAATCTCCTCTTGCTCGCTTCGATGGGAGAGCATTAGAGTCACGATCATCCGGTTCTTGATCTTCTGTGTTTCTGGTTTCATGTGCCTTCTGTTTCCTACTTCCATCCCAGGAGCAGTCTTCACGAGTGGTGTTGACAATACTAGCTCCAGGTCCTGATTTAACTTGATGTGCTTTTAAGGTTTCTGATTTGTCATCTACATGGGATGGCTGCACCATATTTGGTAATGGAGCAGAAGGATTATCCATGGTAGACACCGAGACCTTAGTTCTGCCATCTTCCATCCTTCTCTGTTCCTTAAACATTTCTTGAAGATACTGTCCTTGTTTTTCAAGTTCCAATTGTAGCTTCTTTTGACTCTGCAGGAAGACAGCCACTACCATATCAGAATGAGTAAAAAACTAGCTCTCTCCCTCTCCCCTCTTTTTCATGCCCACTTGGTGTACCTCTCTCACAAAACAATAAGACTGCAGCTCCTAAATTCAATGCCATCATTGTTGGAAAGGAGGAAACATGGAAAATATATCACCAAGATGGACCACAAATATAGTGGGATGCAGACAGGAAGGAAATTATAAATGCAAATCAAACAAGCATGGTTAACGTGGGCAAAGTCGAGATATTGTAAGGGAACACTCCAACTAAAACCGTGATTGACAATTGCATTGCTACAGTAATCGATATTCAGAATAAGCAAAATGGTAACAGACCATGATTCCCAGGTTCCTTGCAACTCTAAAATTTCCTTTAAAAGCAAAATAAATGAAGGTTCTCAACTATAGAAATCGCAGAAAACAAAATTCTGTATCATCAATGCACAAAACACTATAAAGAGTTGCTATACTTAATCCTCTCAAAAATAATCTGATGCAGAGATCAACAAACATAATAATGAAACTTAAAGTCAAATTACACGAGACTGAAGTAACTAGTAAGCTACTTTCATATTACAACCGTATTGGAAAGCTCCATATGCTGCTACTACAAACAAGGCCAAACCAGAAACTTTGACCGGAACAGAAAAATAATAAAGATCAAAGTTGTCCTTGGGAAACTATGTAGGAACACAACTGAAAGAATTAGAGAGAACATAAATACAACAAGAGAAAGATGGTGTTGATTTCCCAACATAACTTCATGGGCTAAAGAATCAAAATTTAATTTTCATAAAGAAATAATTATATAGTAGCCGCTTCTGAAGTGCATATTATAAAGTGAGTTCTACTACAAAGTACCTACCTCAAGCTGTTCATGTAGCCGCTTCTGAAGTTCCATCTGCAACCGCAAAGCTTCAGTGATTCCACTACCCCTGTGAGTAAAATCGAAGGAACATAGTCCCATTTTAGCCTAAATTCAGCATGACAGCACAAATAGAAACCAGATAAAACATTTCTAGGAAATATTGGAAAGTTATGGCTGCATTGTAGGTCCAAATTCTAAAGAGCTTCTGGTCTGGAAAGTGGGTATTCTTGATGGAGTAAAAGCATACGTCTCTTGTAACACAAAAGAAAGTGGACAAAATTGTAGCAAGTGATGAGCAAAAATAGACAATAGCATTTAACAAAATATACTTGAAATTCTTGATTTGATAATTATTTAAAATTGAAAATAATTACTATTTTTGGACTCATGTTCTGTGGATAGATGTGTACGTGGATGGATGGATAGATTAAGAGACAGGTATACATGCATTCACATCACTTTCATTAAAAGAAACTCATTAGAAGAATAGGGAAATGAACATTGCTACATCAGATATCATAGACAGTTCTGATAAAAATCTCAATAGATTGGTAACTTATATGAGAATATCCCATGACCCAGGATTCTGTAGTTTGAAGCACAAATGTCATCACAAAAAAGATGACAAGCCTAGTGGTTTAACCAAGCATTTTATGCTACATTATTACATACATGTTATAATATGTTCTACAAGGAAAATAACAGGCATCATAGCAAGACCAAAATGGATTGCTCTGAATTTTACCTCATGAGAAAAGCATAAACAAAAGGATATTTAGTTTAACTTTGGAACTTATTTTTTTGTCTTTGCAGAAAGATAAAAAATTTCATACATCAAAGACCATAGGCGTCTTGTCCTATGTAGTACAGGTCTCCTCTCAGGAAATTTTCATTTCTGACATGTCAGTACAGTACAAGCATCAACCAAGTTTGCAGAAGTAATTAGCCATTTAGTAGAACAATCATAAACATCAATGATTTCATAATCTAGGTATGATTTTTTTTTTTTTTTTTTTTTTTTGCAACATGATATAACATGTTTCCCATTCTCTATTAACTCACAATAAAATTAGATATTATTACTGAGAACCTGAAACTGCATGAGAATAAATACTCAATAAAATTCAAATTGGAGGCATGGGAATGGCACAAACACAACTAAAATCTGGAAGGAAGTTTAACACACAAAGTTAATTTATGCTGACAAGAAAATGTACTATAAAGCCATAACTGAATTTATTTTCTTATGATTTGAGAAATTAGAAATGAGAATGAGAAGTGTATGAAAGAGTCAATAACATAACTGTTTGTCAAGACTTCTACACAATCTAGAAATCAAAATACTTGATGTTTCTGGCTGAAACGATTGAAATAGTTCCAGTATGAAGTTGCACTTTCTAAAAGTTCAGACATGCTCGCATAAATTTTGTACTGTTGACAAATAAATAAAATAAGAACTCCAGACAAACAATAGTATGGATATTTCCGGGAGGTACAATGAACTACTTACGTCTTAAGGTCCACAGATTTTAATTCTTCAGTAGGAGTTAATTTTTTCTCTGAAGTCCCTGCTGTAGAAGTCCCTGCAAAGAAAAGAAAAAGAACAATTTCAACTGATCTTCTTATACTGCAGTCTGCTTATAAATTTTGTAAACCCTGCAAGAAAAAAGAAGCTAATAGAAATAAGCAGTGCATTGTATTCTCCCACACCATCCTACAGCTCAATCAGATTGGAAGGGAGCATGACATAAGAAAATGCAAATATCAAAACCTATTTAGTTCTGCCAACGGGTCAACTGTCTGACAAGCAAAATTTTGCATAGAGATTTATAAGGTTAGCAAGCCGTAGTGGTTCAGCATGCCTTTGACATGGCAAAGTTAGGAAAAATGAATGCAGCCATCATTACCTTCTGAGGAATCTGGTTTGTATCTGGCTGTTCTATATTTCTGAGGAAAAAAGCCCACTCATTAAAGGCAATAAACAACTAGCTTCTAAAGTTCAACAAAATATGAAATAACATAAAATTTTTAATGCACCTGCAGGTGGCTTTTTATGTGATAGATTGTTAGGCCTTCAACATTCATGAGATTTTTTATACCCTTTGGAGTAGCCCCTGTAAGTTAATAAAAAACAAAGAAACCTCATGATCCATCCAATACTACTGGAAACCTCTTGATTTTCAAATCCTGACATGATAAGAAATTAGTATGATGAGGTTACGCACGTTCACTACCACCAAGCTGATTGACAGCTTGCACAAAGGCTTCATGAAGTTCTTGTGTCCAACGCATTCGGGACTTTGAAGGGGGTGCATTGGATAATGTATTAGCAACACCACAACGTTCTCCAGATGGTACAGGCTGCTGCTGCTGATGGATTTGGGATTGCTGCATCAAGATATCAGAGGACAGTTTCAAAAACAGGTACCACAACGTTTCATTTCTAGTGTAAATGAGAGAAACCAAAATAAAAATTGAGAATACATGACAACTAAAGGTTTTTCTTCTTTTATGATATTTTTAACATTGGGGAAGAGTTTGTGGTGGGTGGGTGGGCGCGGAGGGGGGCGGGGGGGAGGGGGGTGTGGTGGGGTGTGCAGAGAGGTACAACAGGCATGTGTCATGTTTTTGAGCTACATTAGCTCGACCACCTGATAAACCTGAACCAACCTGAAGGCTTTTGGTTGGTTTTCCTTGGGTTAATGAGTGAGTTTGGTCACTGAACTTCAGAAAGCTATAAGGTTGGTTCAGTTTCAGATTTTGTTTATTAATTTTTTCTTACCAGACAAGGCCAAACTACCAAAGCATATCATATTTCATATTATTTATATATAATTTGACGCTTGTAAATTTTAATAAGCTTTTATCTTTACTACATCCCAACCACATCAAATTATTTATTAAATGATGTATTAAATATAGGCTGTGTTGAGTCCAAAATGAGTAGATGTGCAAATCACTTGACTAATAACAGGATTAAATAACTGAATCAAGATGCAAATAACTAACTCGATCATTTTTAAACTTCATTAAAGATAAGTGGTCCAAATGGGCTAGCAATATAAACTCAAACCAACAACTTAATCCAAACCAAACTGATCACTGAAAGTATGCTCCTAAACTTAGTAACATCTATTTTTGCACCTAAATATTCAAATAGTATTATCATGTGGAGTAGTATTTTCTTATCAATATCCTTTGTGCTAAATGTCAACCCCATTACTACATAAAAGGGAAAACAAAGAATTTTTTTAATTGAGTTTTGTTACTATTATTTTTGTAGGTCTATTTTATGATCTTCCAAGAAGTATTAAAATTTATTTTGAGGCCTAGAATGAATAATCCATAACTAATTTTACCAGTCAAAAGAATTAAGAAAAAAAAAAAAAAAAAAGGAGCCTAGGGTAAGAATTCCTTACCAATCAAATATGCCATCCCTAATTTTTAGGGATAAGGCCTATGAATTCCTTGTATTACTACACTAGCAGGCTTAGGTGTTGCTCTTGTATATGTCCTGTATACTTAGGCTCTTGCCTATTCTTATGATCAATAAAATCTTGTTTGCAAAAAATAAAAATAAATAAATAAAAAAAACCTTCACGGAAAAAAGGCTTAAATTTGGGGCACCTTTTCCTAAAAACATATGCCAGTTTTTTCCTAGAAGATTTAAATGTTGTTTAAAGTTTATCATAAGGAAGCCAATTACTAATAGAAGTAGGATTCCTGCTCTCTGCTGCCAAAACTTGCTACCAGATTCTAAGACTAAACCTCATTATTCAGCCATAATTCTCCCTTGCTGCTGTCCCCTTTCAGCTCCCAAAACTCAAAGATTCCATAAAAGTTGTAGCCCTTTTTCTTCCTCAATACCTTGCCTGCAAGACTCTCTTTGATGAATTAGATGAGTTTTATTTTTTTCTTTCAAGTTTTCTCAAGTCTTCATCAAGATCTAACTTTAGACATCTAACAACCTTCTAAATGGATTCCTATATCCTTCTTGAATGATTTATCACCTGAATCAATGCAAGATCTAATCTCTCACACTGAACTCATCAAAATTCAACTAGACCTATGTTGAGTTGCTTTTCAATTGGTTTAAACCTCACATTCTTAAGATAAGTAGGAATTACAACAAACTAATTTTCACTGACATTTTGTTGGCTTTTTTCAGCTATGATTTCTATCCCGTAGGAATAAGATTAAGGCCTCCAAGACTATATTTTAGTCCAAGACCACATCTGTTAGATGGACTTAAGTGCCCTGCAAGCTACAAAGCTTAAACTAGTAACTTGAGAACCAGGTATTAGAGACATGATGAACATATAAAAGCTAATTTTGAGTAAGGTTGGATTTACACACCCAAAGTGTAGCATAAAAACAATCGTACATTCCATCATGCATAAGAAAAGCATAGAATGCATGATTAGATTGATCCTTCAATGCTGAGATTATTTGAAAGCATAAAACAAGCAACCTTGTTAGTTTAAAAGAGGACAAATCAGATCTTAGCTTAGTGTAGGTAGTGGTGTTTAGGAAGTTGAGTAAGATAGGTAGATATGATCATACACTTATGGTTTTAAACTCTAAATTACATGATTTTCTAAAAAATATTTTTAAGTTGTGTATACAATAGTATTAGCCTCTCTAAGGAAGCTCCTTTTTCTGTTCCTTAGATGATATGTTATTTTACATGTCTTTCACCTATGTTTATGATAGGAGTATACCATCTTATGAATATGGTATGAGAAAGGATACAATGACCAAAGGAAAGAAGTGGTGAATGGAAAAAATGCTTTTAAAAATCTTTGGTCATATAAGTGGGATGCATGTGTGACAGTTTTGAAGTTTAAAAGGTGGAGGCAATTTGTTCGGTCCAAAGAGATTGGCCCATTGAGTGCACAACCATATATCAACTGCTATTCACATTTTACTCGCTATTCCATCCATACTATAGTGGCAATTAAGTTGGATTCTTATCATACGTTTTTTTTTATTGGCATCGTGTGTCCGAGAACAAAGTCCCGATTAATTCTACAGTGCACAGGCCCTTGGGAAGGAGTTTCCCTTGAATTACTTCCCGGAATTGCACCTTAAGTAATTCAAGGGAAAGCTCTTCCAGTCTGCTGGCCCCTAGAAATTGTTTGCACTCAAGAGAATTCGAACCTTAGATCTAGAGGGAGCATATCACCAAGACCAAGGCCTGTACCACTTGTGCCAACCCCTAGGGGTTAATTCTTTTTACTGAATGATGCAAAATATTTTATGCTATCAGTTAGCTGAGAAGCTGCAAACTGGTCGTGAATATCAATTTCATGCCAGCGACCACCAATCCACTTAGCATTTAATACAAAAAATGTTGATGAGAAAAATAGTGTAAAAATAGTCCAATTGAAAAGACATAATTACAATTTTTCATACTACTAGACAAGAAAATAAATGAAAAGCTATAAACAATATCAAAGTTGCTAAATACAAAAACTGTTGATCAGAAAGATAGTGTAAAAAATAGTCCTAGGGAAAGATATAAATTACGATTTTTCATATTACTAGGCAAGAAAAGAAACGAAAAGCCACAATAATATCAAAGTTTCAAATCCTATGTCATATTTAGTGTATCCTCTGTTAATGTACAGGGCCTTGTAGGCATTAGACACCAAGGGGGCATCTTGGCATGTATTTTTGTTCCCCATGAACCACGTAGCTTAACAAGCGAGCATTACAAGCCTAATCAAACATCAAGGCAAGTGAGTACAAATATAATATTGGATTGATGAACAAACCTTTAGTTCAGGATCTGCCACATTAACATTAGGAATCTCATTCCAATCTGCCTCCAGGTCGGAGTTAATCCATCCATCAACCCACTCCAAATCAGTTCTAGCATGGTCCTCAGATATCATGACACCAGTACTGCTTTCAACCTGACCATTCTGAACAGAGATATTTTCAGGAAAAGTAACGACATCCTGAAGTGGAAATGAACACCAGGAAATATCCTGATTTCCGTCAAGGTGATTAATCAACACTGTAGATCGTGCATCCAGCTGGGAAGAATGGCAGGGTGGAAATGATGCCTCCTCCGTTGACGATTGGGAAATGAATGGAGAATCTCGGGGATGCCTTTCATGCCATGAAACTGAAGAAAAATGAACATCATGGGGCAATCTAGGAGATGATGTATGTAATTGTCCATAATTAATACTGCCGTTGGAAACTAGCAAAGCAGCCTGTGTGGAAATGGGATTTTTCATTGGTTCCCTTCCTGAGGAAACATGAAAAGAATCTGTATAGTTGGAATCCTTGTCATCACGAACAGGAGGGAGAGCAGGAAAAGATGAAGACATAGCTCCAGAAGCCCCAAAGTTACTGAGCTGATTAAGACCTGATCTTTGAATAGATAAAGCAGGGTACGTGTTCATTGTTGTTGGTGGATTGAGAGTGACAACCCCTGAACAATATGAAACCGTTATAATATAGGTCTATCTAACCCACTGAATATCATTTGCTGCTTTATTTAATATCTCATTCTTTCTTGTTTAGTGTTAGATACTTAGTCTGTTGCTCAAATTATGCATTTGGTGGAGAGAATTAAGAATAGAAACCCAATGTCGTTAAGACTGACTGCAACATGTTTTCTTCCTAGCAGCTGCACATAATTACAACTGGATAAGTTAAAGAACATGTTAACTATTCCCACAGGAGATGATCTTGAAGAAGCCAAATGCTGTAAAATGCATTGGGAATGTGTAAGCCTTACTATCGGTAAGAACGTCAGTTTGGCTTCACAGCCATAAGCACAAATCCCAACATCTTCTTATGTCAACACCTTATAATAAATCTCTCTCTCTCTCTCTCTCTCTCTCTCTCTCTCTCTCTCGGTTCATTGTAGAAAAAAAATACATGTATTCAACCCTAATTAGTTTTATAGGATTCAAAAAGTCAATTCTAAGGCTTACTTGAATTGATTGAGATTAAGAAAAACAACTGGCAATTGTAAATTTTTTTGAGCAGCCGAAAAAAGTGAACTAATTTTTGGGAGGGGGATTTCACTATTTAGTCCCCCTACCCCAAAGTAACTGATTCTTGCTCCCCCGCAGGTAACACACGCATTAATTTTAGTGTAGAACTAACTTCTAAACAGAGAAAATAGCACAGCAGAATCATCAACAAAAAGCTACGTGGCTAGAGCAAGGACAATCATTTTGAATCAAGTGTAATCCACTATTCAATTCGACAAGTATTATGTTTATATCAAAGCACAAAATCCATATCTAAGCCCAATAATCAGCCAGGGGTATGATTTAAAAGTGATCGGAAGTCACAGTGACAAAAGATGGTATATTCAAAAGAAACCAAACCGAACTTCAGTAGCCATCAGCTCACCATTAGAAGCTCAACGTCAAACACTAGGAGACACAGAGTATGAGCTCAAATCCAGATTGGAATCCAATCCTTACAACAAAATCATCATGCCTCACAATCCAAACCACAACCCTATAAGAAAGGAACTTTACCCATCAACTGAAAACACCCAATCGATCAAGTCTCACTTAAAGCATAAAAATACATCAAAGACATAAAAGCCTAAGCATGACCCAACAACAACAAAAGTAAAGGAATTCAGATACGCTATACCATGTATTATCAAACTCCTGTACCAATATTAAACTCAATCAAAACAAGTCCATGCAGCAAACTACGCAAGATATAAAGAAGATAATGATTAACATGCGTTGACAACTCAAAAAGCTCGAAGTGGGTATCGAGGAAACTCACCAAAAAGCCGAGAGAAATTCAATACTGATACCCACAAGCTCGGAATTGGAACGCAACTCGATGCTCAGAGGCGGCTGAGCCGAAAAGAACGCAAATGAGGGCTACAAAAGGGTAGCCAATAGGGAAAGATTCTGGAAAGACACGAAGATACAGATAAAATCATAAACAAGCTTTGTCCGTCCTCGTGACTTCAACTCTCTCTCTTTCTCTCTCTCTCTCTCCAGAAGCAGAAAACGTACTACGGCTAAATTGTCCTCCTCGTCCTAGGAATAATAAGTAGCAGGGGAAAGTATATCCTGTATCTGGTAATATTTACGTTTGAGTTTTGACCATTGACTTGCTGATACGGAGACGTTGATCTATTTGAAGTATTTGATATACAGTATACTTATCCACAAAAAGGAATTCTCTGGTCGTTTAGATTTGGAAGGCTGCTGTACAATTACAATTACGTGGGGTGCATACCACGAAGGTGAAAGGCCAATCTTTTCTTGATTTCTGAGTAGTTTTCGTCATCTAGTGTTTACAAGGGTACTTCTTGGGTTTATCTAAATTTGGTTAAAAACTTGATTGCATTTTCTTCCAACGGAAAACAAATAGCATCGGTTTCTTGTGATAGTAGATTAAGAATATTCCTCCAATTTCAACCTTGTAAAATGATAAATCACCGAGAAAGTGTACCGACATTTTCTACACATTTGTATTTTTTTTATTAGAAGTATTTTTTAATAAGTTCGTAAATTTTTTAAAAAAATAATTAGAGATAATTTGCATCCAAAAAATATTTCTTCTCATTTTATTATTATAATTTTTTTTTTAATTTTTACATAAAATATAATAAAAATTTTTAATTTTTTTAAATTTCAATTCAAATTTTTTAAATTTTAAAATAATAATAATATTAAAAAATAATATTTTATTTAATTTTTAATTTAATATAAAACTGTCTCGGTAAAAAAAGATCGGTGAACGTGGTAGTATCTTTCAAATATTTCAAACTCGGAATCTCTCTTTTATAAATATCTCAAGGATTTGTCGTGAAGTAGCTTTTATATTTACTCGAGAAATTTCATCGTTGATTCCTACAAGTTAGGAAGTGATAAGGCTAAAGATCTGATTACAGTTTCTATTTTATCTCAACCCTCTTTACCAGGCAATTTTCAAATCCGATCTAGCCGGAGATGAGAGAGCAGCTCTCCTCAATCTTCTCCTTCCCATTAAAATATCATTTTCCTTTGGCCTTATATACACGCGCCTCACCGCTCTTATGAGAGTCTCTTTTGAATTGAAATATTTTAAACTCATCTTATAATTTTTATAAAAAAAATATAATAAATAATTTAATTTTTTTAAATTTTAAAATAATATTATTATTAAAAAATAATTTTCTAACAATATTTTATTTAACTTTCAACTTTCATCTCATATTATCTCACTATCCAAACAACCTCTTAGTGATAAATGCACAATATTGCATTTAGAGATATTATATTTTTAATTCGGTGTGTACAACACATTATCTGCAACACTTAAATGATAATATTTAATTTATAGTATTCAAATTTTAATATACATATTCCAAATTAAATTTTATTATATAAATATTTTATTAAGTGTATTCTATATATCGACTTGAGAATACAATTTTTCTTAAATTTAACAACCTTCAATCTCAAGAAGTAGGCTAGCCAGCCAAGAGTGACCTTAATATGATGGCTAGTGACCCAAACTAACCAATACTGGCTATCAAACTATGCTAACACTTTCATCTCATTATAGTGGGGTGAAAGTGAGAAGGAAGTGGTTTATAGAATTTTTCCTATAGAATTTTTCCTAAACAAAACCCCATTCTTTTTTTTTTTCTTTTCTTTTGAATGAAACACTCCATTTACTTTTACTTTGAGAGTTGTTTACAAAAATTACATAATTCACATATAGACAACGAATTTTGTAATTAACATAAGAAATTTTGGGAAACTAACATAAAAGTCTTAATAATTCAAACAAAAGCTAGCTAGTTCTAATGCCAAAAGGTAAGAAACAAACAATCATCCAGGCATGGTTGGGGTGCGAGAGAGGGTGTTACCTGCCAGTCATTCAAATAAGAGCACTAGCATTGGTATCCATATATGTTGTAATAGCTAAATAAATAGGACAAATTTATTAGAAAATGCTCATTGTTTCTAACTTTGGAGTGGCCTCTTTTTGCATGATACTATTAAAATACTAACCTTTTTTCTTTTTATGATTTATCTTTGCCAATGGGTGTCAAGAGCAAGAAGCCTAAAACTAGAGTCCTCAACCCTTTCACCATCCACTTCTTGCTCCATAAAAACAAAAAATTGAAAAAGAATTCAATAGTTGAAAAGGAAGCACCTAACAGATAGATTTATTTTGTTGGCAACTATGGAGACAAGCAATTGATGGGGGAAAATGAACGAAGAAGAGGTTAAAGATGGGGACACTCTGTCTATGTGGTGTGGGTGAAATACAGAAGAAAAAAATGATAGAAGTTGTAAAATTAAAGAAAAGCAACAAGAGAATTGAAATACCACAATATCTTAAATTAGTTCTTCAAGAAATCAACATTATTTCTCTCAACTTCCTTGTTGTGTGTCTACAAATGCTCCTCAAGTCTCCATTTTATAGGCATGAGAGGACATATGATATTAAATAAATACATGAACTTTGGGAATAGCAATACATGAATCAAAGGGATACATGAACATGAGAAATGGGAATACATGAATGTGTAAATATTTTAATGGTCATCCATCAATTGCATTCATGTATTTACAACAGTTCTCCTTAGATGACCATACACAAAGAATATTTCTCGTTAAAATCTTGTCAAATAAAACCTAATAGGTAAAACTTGTGGTGAAAGAAAAAGAGTACAGCATTCTAATGTGTCTTTGAATGACTTAAGATTGGCTCATTAAAATCTTGCAAATAAAAACCCTATGGGAAAAACCTCGGCAAAGGAAAAAAAAATACAGTCCAGACAATAATTAACTTCATCTGATAAGCATGCAGAGCTTCAATTGTTCATGATGAAAGATCCTTGAGCCGTCACATTCCAATGTTGTATACCAACTTTTTGAATATTACAGTTATTACAGTTGGTAAAGTTTTAGTAAATAAGTATGCCAAATTATCAATCGACTATATTTTCTTGACATCAATACCACCGCCCTTTTGAAGCTCATGTAATAAAAAAATTTTGGTGAAATATGTTTTGTCCTATCACCTTTGATGTAGCCTCCTGTTATTTGCATAATACATGCCGCATTATCTTCATATAATTATGTTTGGCTACCTATAATTGTGGGTAAACTACACTTTTCTTGAATATGTTGAATTATTGATACTAACCAAATGAATTCAAGGCTTAATTCATGAATTGTAATAATTTCTGAGTGATTGGTAGCAGTAGCAACTATAGTTTGTTTGACAAACTTCCATGAAATAGTTATACCTCCATATATGTGGATCAGATACATAACATACATTTGCATATTCAATTAATTGTGAGCTCAATTCTTTAGGATAATATAATCCCATGTCGATCGTACCACGAGGTAATGTAGAACATGTTTGACCCCATTCCAATACCTTCGATTTGGTGCAAGACTATATCTTACTAGTAAGTTAATTGAAAATGTAATATTAGGTCTTCTACAACTTGCAAGGTACATTCAAGCATCAATTGTACTAAGGTATGGTACTTCAGGACAAAGAATTCTTTAGCTTCCCATCAAGATCGAAAATGGTCCTTCTGATGGACTCCAAGTTGGACCGAGTCTTAAAAATCCCTTACAAGTTTCAAATGGGGAAATCACAAGATCGAGAGCCAAGAAGAGCAAGGAAGCAATGTAAGGATTTGTGCAGTCTACTTGGAACGAGTCTAAAAAAGGCCTAATATTCAAGATGGGCTTGAGAAAATGAGATTCAGTTCTCATCCAAATGATACAAACTATGAAAGAGTGTAACATAAATTAGGCCCTATTATTATGTTTATGTGATTGAAGGCCTTGGACTTGTTTATTTTATTAAAATGGTTGATTTT
The DNA here is from genome assembly GCF_018687715.1 of Carya illinoinensis. Classification (NCBI taxonomy): domain Eukaryota; kingdom Viridiplantae; phylum Streptophyta; class Magnoliopsida; order Fagales; family Juglandaceae; genus Carya; species Carya illinoinensis. The sequence continues at coordinate 23,440,739 of NC_056759.1, read as the reverse complement.
ATTAGTTATAGGAATTAGTCTAGAATAATTATGCTTGAGATGCTTGGCCCACATATGTTTTATTTTGTTGAACTAGAGCTTCAAGAAACTAAGTTACTGTAGTGGTACTGTAGCTGCAGTACTATTCACTTAAGGGTATTTTTGGAAAGAATAGGCCTTATTTTAACTAGGGTTATTTTTTGGGAAGGGTTATTTAAACTCTTTGTAGCCAAAGTTTATGAAAATTTATGAAATTTGATGAATTTTATTCATTGTGAGTTGAGTTTATCTCCTATTATTCTTCATTGAACTTTTAAACTTATCAAAAGTAAATCATAACCTTTATGTCATTCCTCCTTTGTAATCTGAATTCTTGAGATAGGTTCTTCAATGGGTTTAGATTTTAATATAATATAGGTTCTTGAAATAAGTTTCTCAACGGGTTTAGATTCTTCCATCCATTGACTTAATTTTTGGCTTTCTTGTATGAGTTTTCAAATTGATTGTGGGTTTAGAGGATTTCAATTCCGTAGGTTCACATCACTTTCTCTACATCAAGTGATCGAACAACTATTGGAGTACTCAAAGGGTAAGCTTTATCCATATAAAAGTGCTTCAAGATTTTTTTCGTATACGTAAACTGATGAACTAAAATTCCATTTGAAAAATGTTCAATTTGCAGACCAGACAAAATTTGATTTTTTCAAAATCTTTCATTTCAAATTCATTTTTCAAATAAGTTACAACTTTTATGAGCTCTTTTAGGGTCCAATGATATTTAAGCCGTCTACATATACTGTAATAATTGCAAATCTAGACCCTAACTTTTTAATAAAAACACGTGGATAAATTGGATTATTCTCAAATCTTTTCTTCAATAGATATTCACTAAGACAATTGTACCACTTACATGTTTTAGACCATATAATGATTTTTGTAACTAAATAAAATAAATACTACCGGATTTTGAATTATATGCCTTGGGAATTTTATATCCTTCAAAAATTTTCATATATATATATATATATATCATTATCTAGTGATTTATAAAAATATGTGATAACCACATCCATTAAACGCATATCCAAACTTTCTATGACTACCAAACAAATAAAAAATTTGAATATAATTAAATCCATTACAAGAAAATATGTTTCTTGATAATCAATACCACGTTTTTGCAAAAGACCTTGCGCAACAAGTCATACTTTATATCTCACAATTTCATTTTTTCCATTACGTTTACATACAAATATCCACTTATATCAGACGCCATACATTTAGGTGTTTGGACTACTGGTACAAATACTTCATGTTTTGCAAATGAATTTAAGTATATAAGAATTGCATTTTTTCATTTTGGCTAATCATTTCTACATCGGCAGTCTGTGAATGTTTATAGTTTAATTTCATCATTACTTCTTGTAATGTCAATAGAAACTTTAAATGAAAATATGTTGTTGACAACAATTTTATTTTTATCCCACAATTCTCTTGTACTTACATAATGTATCGAGATCTCGTTATTTTTAGGTACTTGTTCTCCTTCAGGAGATTCCTCTTTAGGGGATTCTTTTAAGGAGAATTTGGTATTAAAAGTTTAGATGGATCAATTGATTTTGTTACCTGTTTTGTGGGTATGGCTTTTTCAAAAACTCCAATTTCTTTTTCTTTCAGGGAATCTTATCCTTTGTACCAATAGATCTTCCACTCTTAAGCATGATTTGAATTCATTCGCTGCTTGATTTCTTGATTGTCTTGTAGGAACTTCAATCATCGTGGGGATATTAGCATCTGAAGTATGAGATTTTATTTTTTTTATTATTAGTAAATGCATCCGGTAATTGATTCACAATACAATACAAATTAATAATCCTTTGAACTTTCATTTCATATTGATTTGTGTGAGGATTAAGATGAGATAATGTTAAAGCATTCCATATTATTTCTCTTTGTGCTTTAAGCACATTTTCTTTTCCTAATGGTGGGAAAAGTGTTTTATCAAAATGACACTCTTCAAAACGTTCTTTAAAAATATCACTAATTAAAGGTTTAAGGTATCTAATAATAGAAGGATAATAAAAACCACTATAAATTATAAGTCTTCATTGATTGCCCATCTTAGTGCGTTTGGGAGGTACAGTTGGAACATAGACAGCACAACCAAAGATACGAATATGAAAATATTTGGTGGTTGACCAAAAGCAAGTTTCAATGGGGAGTATTTGTTATGGGTAGTTGGTCTAATCCGAACTAATGATGCAACATGTAAAATTGCATGTCTCCAAGTAGAAACGGGTAGTTTTGTTCTCAGAAGCAAAGATCTAGCAATTAATTGTAGTCATTTAATAAATGATTAAGCCAAACCATTCTGAATATGTACATGGACAATTGAATTTTCAACATGAATTCTTATTGACATGCAATAATCATCAAATGGTTGATATGTAAATTCTCCTGCATTATCCAATCTGATAGACTTAATTGGATAATCAGAAAATTAAGCTCGTAGTCTAATTATTTCTATAAGAAGTCTAGCAAATGCAACATTAAGAGTAGAGAGTAGACAAACATATGACCACTTAGTTGATGCATCTATTAAGACTGTAAAATATCTAAATGGTCTACATAATGAATGTATTGGCCCATATGTATCCATGAATTCTTTCTAAAAATGACAGGGATTAAATTACTACCTTAGAAGGGGATGATATGACCGTTTGATAATTAATTTACCTTGAAAACATGATGCACATAGATAATCACTTGATAAAAGAATCTTCAGGTGTTTTTAGAGGATGTCTATGTGAGTTCTTAATTATTCGATGCATCATGATTCATCCCAAATGTCCAAGGCATATTTGATTATAATATTTGAAATTTGATTCAATTGTACTCATAATTGTATAATATAACCACGAAAAGAAAGCTGGCAATTTTTTCAATATGAGTTTCTGGCCCGAAATCATATAAGCAATATCAAGATATTCATTTAGGCCTTCATTGATGGTTTCAATGGGAAAATCATACTACTATGAGTGCAAAGTATCTTTACAACTTAGTAAATTTCTTCTAGATTTTGAGGAATATAAAGTATCATCAATATTTGCTCTTCTAGAGCCTTTAATTAGGTTCAAAGAACCTGATATGGTATTGACATTAACTCTATTCAATGTTAAATATTGAAAATATTTCTTATCTTTAATAATTATATGTGTGATACAACTATTTGTGAGACATACATCTCTACCAATTTTTTTTAAATTGATCAATTTCTCAGTAAAATCCATGCTTCCTTATAAAGGAAAAACATATATAAAACTTCATTAACTTAAAAGAAAATTACAAAATGTATTTAAAGATAATAGCTTAAATATAATGTGATTACATCGCAAATAAAGAAAATTAATTGTTGTAACCATAATCATCACCAATCAAAAAGTCTGTATTTTTGCTAGGGTTCGCAAATAAATCAAAAACATCCAAATGGGTGAGATCCATTCCATTTGGGATATAAAGTTGGATCTACTAGATTCTTGTAATCAGCAAAATTCATTTAGGTCCATTTTTCATTTTCTTTAATAGAGGCCTAATATAGGTCTACCAAATGTTTTTGTGTACGATAGGTACATGACGAATGTCCATTCATACCACACCTATAACATTTATCTTCATCATTCTTCACATGCTTATTTTCTAGGCCTTTATTTGCATCTTTTTTGGTCTTTGTTGTTCCACTTCTGGTTCTATACTAAGTTCATCTTTGAGTAATTTTGAGTATGGTCTCATTGATTTTTATAGCTTTTCCTACCACGTCTATGATTTTCTTTATGATTATAAAATGAGGTTCCATTAACTTCAGGCAATGGAGTAGAAACAATTGGATGAGATTGATGATTTTTCATTAAAAGCTCATTGTTCTGTTTAGCCACTAATAGACAAGATATTAGTTTAAAATATTTTGTGAATTTGCACTCTTGATATTACTGCAGGAGCATATTTGAGGCATGAAATTTGGTACATGTTTTTTTCTAACATATTCTCATCAATAACTTTTTCTCCACATAATTTCAACTGTGAGCTTATTTTGAAAAGTACAGAGTTGTATTCAAACATTATTTTAAAATCTTGCAACCTAAGATGCATCCAATCATAGCGAGCTTTTGGAAGGATTACGGTCTTCTGGTACTTGTATCTCCCTTAGACTATTATATAGAATCAAGGAATCTTTTATAGTGAGGTACTCAGTTTTCAATTCTTTATGTGATGGCGAAGAAAAATCATTGCTTTGACGCAATTTTGCAGAGACGTTTCATCCACTTCTTAGATAGTATTTTCAAAATTCATTGCATCAAGATAGATCTCAGAATCCAAGATCCAAAATAAATAATTGTTGCCATAAACATCAAGAGCAATAAATTCTAATTTTGTAGGATTTGACATTATGTACAACAATTATATTAAAAATCAAATAAGTAAATACTATGAAATTTAGAAAAGAATATACAAAACTCATAAATTTTATGAAGTCATATGAATTGTATTGATAATATAATATTTTACTTTAAAGAATATTGCATAGAACATATGTTATAATATGATTCACAATAGATATCAATATTTATAAATATATAATACTAACATGATTATTAGAAAGTAACGTTATAAAATTTTAGAAAAACTTACAGTGGATTGTGAAATTAATGAAAAGTAACAAAAGAATTAAAATACCACAATATCTTAAACTAATTTTTCAGGAATTCAATATTATTTCTCTCATATTCCTTCTTGTGTGTCTACAAAATGCTCCTCAAGACTCCTTTTTATAGGCATAAGAGGATACATGATATTAAATAAATACATAAACTTGAGGAATGAAAGTACATGAATCAAGGAGATACATGAATATGAGAAATAGGAATACATGAATGTATAAGAATTCTAATGGTCATCCATCAAATACATAGAATGTATTTTACTATATTCATATATTTACAACATATAAAATACTTAAGATGAAATGGATGAGAAAAATATAAAAATACTAGATAGACAAATATGTACGAGTACCATAGTAAAAAATGCATGTTGCCCATGATACACCTACTCCAATGTTGACAAAATTTGGGTTTACTAAACGAGGCAAAATTTGTCTTTTTATGTGCGCCATTTTTTTCAAATCAACAATACAAATTATTATTTTTTCAAATCAACCATACAAATTAAAAAATAATGAAACTATAAAAATATTTTTTTCCTTTTTATAAAGAATCTATTCTATTATATAAGAGCATATTCTGAATGAACAGAATTTTTCTTGTTTTCTCACATGCAATCCAAACTTTCTTGTTTTCCCGTGTGCCGTCTGTCTTGTATGTTTACTTTCTTGTTTGCCGTGTGCCATCCGTCTACACAAGGATATAAAATATCTTTTAATTTATTTTTTTTATTTGTGTCAATGGGCAGTAAGTCAGTGTATTATAATTATGGGAAAGGGGAAGGGTTGTGTCAGATTTTATGTATCCAAGTGTTGTGTCAGTGCAAACCTTTTTTTATTTATTTCTTCTTATCTAATAAGTGTGGTAAGTGTCAGTGCATCATTTTAATTATGGGGAAGGAAATTGCTTGTGTCAGTGATCTTGTATCCGTCGAGTGCTTGTGTGGGAAAGGGGATGGGTTGTGCCAGTGATGTTATGTACACGAGTGCTTGTGTCAATGTAATTTTTTGTTTTTTATATATTTTGTTCTCCCATAGGTGTCAGTGCATCATTTTAATTATGGGGAATGGAATTGCTTGTGTCAGTGATTTCTGTATCCATCGGCTGCTTGTTGTCAATACAATGTTTTTATTTACTTCTTTTTCTCTTCTTTCAAGTCATGTTTTCTCCACTGAGTGAAGTTTGAGACTCTGAAACCATACACAAATCCCTCTCTCACATTCACAATTCTCTCTCTCCTCTGAGTTCTCTCTCAACCTAACATGCTCTCTTCTCTCTCTCTCTCTCTCTCTCTCTCTCTCTTCACCTCGCGACAAGCCCTTGTCCCCGTCAGCAACCAAGGTGCACGGCTGCCCCTAGAGACGCCGTGCGTCACCTCCATAGCTCTCTCACTCCTTGATTTCTCTCATTCTCATCGCCAACGACATCATGCATCGCTTCCAATCACCAATTTAGCCACCCATAGCAGCAACACCACCAGAAACAACCCCCCAAACAATTGAAGCGATGAGACCCAGCCACAATGTCTCTCTCTCCCTCTATTTCTCTCATCTCGATCACAACCTAGAAGATTTCAAACGCCATCACCAGGCGGCCGCCTCATACCGGTAAGCTCCTTTCTATAGATCTCTCTCCAACGGCCTCTCCCTCTCTTTATCTCACACTCTATTTCTCTTTAAATTTTTGTGACTGCGAACAGTTTTTAGAAAAAGGAACTATGGCGAGGTTCTTGCGTTGGTTCTAGTTGCGAACCCAAATACCATGACAAAGCCCAGCTCCTACAAGGCTGCCTCCAATTCCTTAACTATGAACTAGAAGGCCTTTCTCCACGAGGTCGTGGCTCAGTTCTTGGACTGAAATGGGTTCTCCAAGATGCTCAAGAAGTTTCAATCTGAAGGTAAAGTTGAGGTATGCAGATATAAGGTTCTATTTGTTTTCCAGTATAGCGGATGGGTGAATAGATGATGTCATATGAAGAAAAAAGATGCTTTTTAATTTTTTTTTTCTTGTTGGACTAAAATAAGTTGCTATGTTATTTTTTTTATATGTTTTTTTTGGATTTGTATATTTTGAGAAATTGCTATGTTAATTTTCTTTTATATATTTTGTTGGAATTGTATATTCTGTTAAAGATGTTTCCATCTAAGAGTTTGTTTTCCAACTTCAAATCTCTATGGCATAATTGATGCACTTTTAGCTCTTTACTTTTATAGGTAGATATCAAATCTTTGATGGCTGCCATTTCCTCTGTTGTTGATGTTATGCAGGCAATGGGATCCTCTATAGGCTCTTTGCTCTTAAGGTTGAGATTTTCTTGATACAACCATTTATGTCATTTATATTGTATTGCAGGTTTTATGTGTGAGGAAATTTCTTTTTATCCCACTTCTTTTTGTTACTAGACAAGTCTCATTTTTCACTCAAGTGGTTTGTACGATATGTGTGTGGTACTCAGAGTTACATGCCATAATTAAGAACTTTCACATGTTTTTGTAAATTGATTATTTCGATATTTGTAGTTGGATAGTTAAGAGAATGAACCTAACTATGTAAGATTATAACCTGTTTTAGAATATCTAATTGCTCTTTTGTGTTTTGACAAGTTTACAAGAAAGGTTGATGATAAAGGTATTAGGTGCAATATTTGCCTATAATTACCTGCAATATGTTTTTACATTCGACAAAAATGCAATTTAGAGGGTTTTTATATTTTCTGCATTTTCTTTAGATAAGTATTTTCTTATCTTTTGTATTTATGTTTTAATGTCGATCCTACAAAGACAATTGCTCCCCTACTCCTGCTTTATAGGTCTGCAATCTTCCCTTTCATGCAGGGTCTCTTCCTTTCTTCTTCAAGTCTTTTTCTCAAGACTTATTAAAAAAAAATTCTTTCCCTCAAGACAAATTTTGTATTATTATCATGTTTGCGTTGTAATACTTTGCATTATTATCTCAGCTTCTCATTTATATGCCAGTAAGTTTGCCATTCTCCTTTCTTTGATTCCTTTATTATAGCAGAGTCTTTTTTTGCCTTTTATATGTAATAGGATCCTATCAATTACTAAGCTAATTGCAAATAGTGTGACGTCCCCAAATCCCCACGCACGGACACGGGAAAATCGAGACGTCCGGATGGTGACAACCTGGGTCACCATCCTATCGACGAGTGCCAAGTGTGTGCAAAAGCAACAAATGTGCACGAAGGAATACGCAGCGGATAACGAAAGTCATATAACTAAGTACCAGAATTTTTCTTAGCATAATACAAACTGTTTAAAACATACATAAATAAAATATTACAAAAAACACAAATATAGTTTTAAACTAAATACAAAGCATAAACTTCAGCACCCCGGCAGAGCCGCATCCTCGGGATCAGCCTCCTCCTCCTCCTCGAATCCTGCACCAAAATCTACGGAACTAAAAATGGTACTGCAGGTAAGTAAAATCCAAACACTACCAGATAAAAGCATATAGAACTCAAACAATATGCGTGAAGTGATGCCAATGCGCAAACCCATAAAACCATATTTTTCCACACACGCCAAAAATCTCATTTGGCCCAAAAACATATCTTTTCCAAATATCACGCCAAAAGTCACATTTGGCCCATATCCATCTCAAACCATTATCCATTTTATCTGTATGCACCATGACCTCCCCTAGGGGTCATCCGCACACCCTGGCTCCAGTGCCACACTGCAGAATACCACCACACATGTGACACCTAACGAGCGATGCCCAGTTCTACGCCCCGCGCGTTCCTAGCCAAGCATCCTCTAGCCCTCGTCAGCGAAGGGCCACGAAGTCGGTGCGTAGAGTGATGCCCGGTTCCGCGCCCGGCGCGTTCGTAGCCAAGCATCCCCTAGCCCCCGCTCCCGTCATCTCCCAGCAACAACCCAGGGGACATCACTCAGTTTATTCCGCTCCCAAGTGACCAGAGGAGCTCCACCGAGATAATACCCCATCCCGGCTTGGGGTCGTGATACACACGCACCCGTAAGTCCACTTACGCCAATTAAACAGGCATTTCTCAATTAAATAAAAACACACGTGCATGCACCATGTAAATGCTATATCAATGCACAAAAATAATCAACCAACATATATCAATAAAACAAGCAACTCCGTCCTCCATCCATCCAACCCCGAACTCCTCGGATTCAGTCCGGAATCAACCAACCAGCAGATAAATTATTGAAAGAGCAATATATATTTAAATCTGAAAATATGGTTTGGAAAATACTTACAGCGCTATACGGTATTTTTAGAAAGCTTGCGGCGTTGCAAACGGCGGAGAGAAAGCAACGTAACAGTGAAAATTCACTGTGACCGTGGGTTGTAAAATACCCACTTTTGAACGGGGACAAACCAGGGCTTGGGATTGATAGGGAATGGTCTAAGGATGATTATGAAGCTATTGGAAGCGGTGGTTGGCCGTGGGTGGCGGCGAAAACGGCGGAGGGAGGCCGGATTTCCCAAAATGGAAAGCTAGCTCGTGGGAGCTGTTCCGGTGGCTATTAGGGGCCGGAAATGGGTGGGTTAGGACGGCAAGGAACCGGTGATGAAGTGGTGAAGAAGTGGTGGCCGGAGGTGGAGCGACGGCGGCGGATCGGGGCAAAAACCGTGGGGGCTTCAAGGGCGTTTTCCGGCCAAACAGCTGGCCGGATGGGGCTGGGATTTGGTGGGGAGGTGCGCGGAGGGAGAGGCTTCGACCGGTGGAGGCGGTGTGCCGCATGGCGGCCGGACGGCGGTGGGTCGAGGGGCTGAGCTGCAACCGGTGTGGGAGAGGAGAGAGAGAGAGACGGAACGCACGGGAGAGAAAGGAAGAAGAAAAAGAAAAGAAAGAAAAAAGAAAAAGAAAAAGAAAGAAGAAAAAGAAAAGAGAAAAAGGGAAAAATGAAAAAGGGAAAAAGAGATGTAGGAAAGAAATGAGGTCTAATCCTCACTCCAGACAACAAAACAAAACCGCCGAGAAAGAGATTAAAAAACCGTAAAACAAATAAATAAATAAAACACAACATCTAATAAATTAAAAACCAATTTTAAACACAATAAATTAAAATAAATAAACTAATATATTAATTAAAATAAAAACAACCCTTCAGTGAAAATACACACAAAAGCGGGTCATCACAAATAGATTAGGAATCGATGAAAATTTTATATTATCTCATTTGTCTATGTTCTCTACTCCAACTTGTATTAAACTATAGTGTATTTTAAACTAATCTTTTTATTTGTTTATGTATCCAAACATATAATTATTATATTTCATTTATAATTTTTTTTGTTAAAAATTTTTATTATCTATTAATAATGATCTAAGACACCCAATTAATTCACCCTCGTATTAAAAAACAAGTCAAAAAATATATAAAAATGACTATTAACAAACAACTAAAAACTAAATAACTCCAAAAAAATGACAAATAACAAAATAAAAATAAACATAAATATTGTAACAAAATATGTAAGTAAATAGAGATTAAAAAATGAAAGACCAAAAAAGGACAAATACTTTGTATTTGCTAGCCACCAATGGAGGTGGATTGGCAACTTAGTCATGTGTAGGAGTCGCAACTCGTGTTCATGGGTTGTGTTCGTATCATGTCGAGTCATGAGTATTAGTCTATATAGATCCACTCAAACATAACCTGTTTTATTTAACAAATTAAACCTTAAAACCCTAACACGATCCATATAATAATGGGTGACATGACATGACCCATTTAATCCATTTCAACCTATTTCATAAAAATGGGTTGAGATGAACCGTATATTTATTTTTTAACCCAATTAATATAATTTTGATATATAATACAATGATAACTATATAAATCATTCATAAATACAATTGGAATAATAATAAACTTTTTATTATCAATATCCAAACTAATAATATATAAGGAAATCAATAATTTCATAAAATAAAATTACATATTAATAAAAAAAAGTTTAATAGTTTAAGATATTAAGTAGTCAAATACTAATATTAATATTACTTATTCTTACCTACATGAAAAAGATTAGAGACTAAACATTTATAAATTTGAAAATGAAATTTATTGGTGTTATGTGTATTGATTGCGGATTTTGTGGATTCACTCGTTTATTAATTATGTCTTATCAGATCAACTCATTTTGATCTAGACTTATTTATATCAAATCCAATTCTACTTATTTCGTGTTGTGTATATATAAGATTCAAGAGTCATGTCATATATTGTTATCCTAACCACGAGGGCTACTCAAGGTAGCTCGTAAAGATGACTGAATCAAGCTACCTCTACGATCAAATACCACTTAACCCACCTTTATTGGTGATAGTCATTGAGGGCCATTTGTTTTTCATTTATTTGTTCATTTCTATTTCTTTTATTTTCTAACTCTCAATGTATTTTGTTTACTTCATTGTTTTTATGTAGTTTCATATTTTATATTTTTGTTTTATAATGCTTTTGGTATTTTGTTTTTAATTTTTTTGTAATTTATATTTGTTTAAAATATTTTATAATTATTTTCTTATTTTTCATAAGGATAGCTAATATAGAACTGAAAAGCCATGTGTAAGCTTTTAGTTGATACATGACTAGAGTCACACTGCAATTATGCTATTAGAGAAATAAATGGAAGAATTTATATGGTGCCCTGGTCCCTAATTGTAGTTTAGCGAGGAATCGCGATACTTGAGATACATGTTGAATGAGCTACATTTCTCACATAAAGTCGGAACTTGTGTGTTCTATGCCAAGCACACGTGTGTATAACAATCGCATGTATTTGTCGAAAACCAATAATATTGGTACTAGAGGTTTGTGCATTACTCTCCCATCAATAATAATAATATCTATAAGTTACTTTTAATTTATCAATAAGGCAATTATAGGACCAATATCGATTCATCACCCAACTCAAATAATATTATACATTAGGTTGTTCATTGCCCAAATACAATAAATATCCAAAATTTACAAAAGATTATAAACGTAATGGGGATAGGCCCCCATTGCTTCTCCTGGGAATGCATTGGCCCCTTCCTCCTCAATGTAACACTCTTGAGCTACATCTGTATGAAAATCTATGATTTCGAGAGGCCAAACTGTAGTGGGAGACTATCACAGTGAAATTTTAATCAAACCTCAATAGGTTAAAACCAATAAAAACACTAACAATGTAAAACCATGGCGATAAATATGAATGCATAAGCTTTACGTCAATAAAAGTTAAAACTATATGTATAATAAGTAGACAAATGAAAAAATCCTCAAAAGTAAAACATCATAGTCATGAACCATCATAAACCTTACCGACCACCTAGTGCCAAAATACATAGTAAGCATCTCATAATATATCATATCAATTTCATATCAATTTTTGGATTCCATGTCAAAATCAACACGTCAAATCTCTCCACCATATCAACACAGGGGGATCTCTCAACTTAAGTCAACATGTGGTATCTCTCTACCAAATCAACCTATGGAATCACTCAACCAAATCAACATGTAGAATGTATCCACCACATCACACGAAGAATCTCTCAATCCGAGTCAACACTTGGAATTGCTCCACCATTAATGTGACACCCCCAATCTCTGCCTTGTGTTATAATGGGGACTTGGAGTATTAGGACGTGTAACGCATGGTCACATATCCCCATTCATAATTATCACATGCAATGCATCCTATAATTAATCTAGAGGAATGTAATAATCGTAGCAGAAAAGGTAACTTATAAAATTTTCATACCAAAATAAATTAAAACCATAACTTCATTAAAATAACTCATTCATGCATCATTTAATTGTCTGTAATGTGAGGTGTGTACATAACACACATAAACAAATGGAGAATACATCTTATTTAGGTTGTGGTTAAAGGGGATTTTAAAACAAAACATATTCAGAGCATCACCTGGATACGCTGAATGGCTTGTAGGACCACCTCTAGAAACATCATAATTAACTCCAATTGGTCTAGGTCTAACTCATCCTCAGCCAAGGGTTTGCATTCTTCACTATTTCTGGGTCCTGTTACAACTCCTACCATCCTGAAGGGAATGGTAGTTGAAACCAATAGAGTGAAATTCCTTAAAATCTCAATAAGTTAACATCTAACGTACACAAAGATAATATAAACATAACAGATAATAAACATGTGATGGATGCATGAAATGCAGAAAAATCATTTGTTTCCATCTAGATTCCTCAACATCTTTAAAAATAGACGCATTTTCTTACAGAAGATAGTTCAAACCTTTCCGCTTTTCTTTGATTCGTTCTTTTTTTTTTCTTTTCTTTTTTCTTTTTTAATCTTTCTTAATATATGGTATTATCATGGCTCCTTTTTCTTTTCTTTTTTTTTTTCTTTTTTTTTTCACCATGAGTACCTGTTATTTATCATAACTCAACTTTTATGTGAGATAACATCATTAGAACTATGCAGATAAATTTCAATGCATTGATCATAACTTTTCATAACATGGGCACCCAACAGCATTAGGTGCCACAATTTGAAATGCCTTAGAATCATTAAAGAGGAACCAATCAAATTCGCTGACTATACTTTGTCAACCCCACTCAATTTTTAATCATTTCGGAGTGGACAAAGAAATTCCACTAGGATAATCCTTCATCTTAGCATTGAGTCATGATAAAAATATATTTCATGTCATGCTCTATCTTATGACATGTGTAGTTCTTTGTATAAGTATTAAACTTTATGTAGAATGTCATTTTCATGCATCATGCTAAAAAGTACTTGTCTATGCAAAAATTTATAATAACCAACACATGTAATGTAATGACCAAATACTCATAAGGTAATATGAGTCATTTCATGATCAAATAGCATTTGTAACATGAATGTGACATTTACACAAAGTTATATAAAAATTATTCAATAGTAAGTTAGAAGCCAACTTACAAACTTCTTGAATTATGAAGGCGGTGGTTGAAACAAGAGATATGTTACAAGTTAGAATATTAATAGTCATTAAAAACTATACACTTAACCCATTAGTACTTTTCTTGGTCAACTTCACTGGTCCAAGTGATTCGAATAACTTCTTTGTTTTCAACTTCTATACAACTCTCACGGATCTTGAATTAAGTGTTTATCATGACATTTCTTGTCTAAGTTGTGGCATATACTCATGCTAAATATCAAAGAAATCGACACCAATTGATCATGCTATCATCCTAATGATGTTTTTCGTCAAACTAAAATAAAGAATATTTGGATTTAAAAACACTCTCAACTCATCTCATCTCATCTAATAATTATAATTTTTCCAAATTTTTGTCATTTGTTTGGGCACAAGAGGATTGATTGTAGGAGATTTAAGGCTTGGATAGATAAGAAAGGTACACATTCACTACTAGTGTGTTTTGAGTCTAATCTAGTCGATGTACCTTCTGATACTTGGTGACTAGATACTGGTGCAACCATTCACACTACAAATTCTTTGCAGGAGCTAAGGAATCGCAGAAGACCAAATGACACAGAGTTAGTAGTAAATATGGGCAATGGGGTGAAGGTTGAAGTTGAACACATTGGTACAATCAGACTTATTTTGGCTTCTAAGCATGTTTTGAACTTGTTTGATGCTACTTTTATACCTTCCATCAGAAGAAATCTAGTCTCTGTGTCTGTTTTGGACAAATATGGATATGTTTTTCATTTTGGAAATGGAAAGGCTACAATCTTTTATGACTGTATTATAGTTGGTACTACTACCTTGTATGATGGTTTATATAAAATGACTTACTTCCTACTTTAAATCCTGCTTCTTCTAGTGTTTCTGTTGTGAATACTGTAGTTGGCTCTAAACGTACTAGATCCAATAAGAATTCTTCCATGTTGTGGCACAAAAGGTTGGGTCATATTTCTAGAGAAAGAATGGAAAGGTTGATTAAAGATGGCATTCTAGTTAATTTGGATTTTTCTGATTTTGAAACTTGTGTTGCTTGTATCAAAGGGAAACTTCAAGCGAAAACCAGAAAGCAAAAGATTAGTAGAAGTCAGGAGATTCTAGATTTAATTCATACTAATATTTGTGGTCCCATTTCACCTGCCGCTTTGGGAAATTATAGATACTTCATTACCTTTATTGATGATTATTCTCGTTATGGTTGTATTGAGCTCATTCGAGAAAAATCAGACTCATTGGAAGCTTTTTAAGGTTTTCAAGGCTGCTGTGGAACTCCAGAAAAATAAGAAAATCAAAGCAGTAAGATCAGATAGAGGAGGTGAGTTTTATGGGAGATATGATGAAACTGGTAGAAATCTTGGACCTTTTGCTAGATTTCTCGAGGCATGTGGTATCAAGGCTCAGTACACAATGCCTGAAACTTCTGAACAGAATGGTATTGCAGAAAGAAGAAATCGTACTCTCATGGATATGGTGCGGTGTATGCTTAGTCATTCCACTTTGCCTGAATTTTTGTGGGGTGAGGCTCTGAAAACTGCTACATATATTTTGAATCAAGTGCCAAGTAAATAAGTTCCTAAAACTCCATATGAGTTATGGTCAGGTAAGAGACCTAGTTTGCATCATTTCTGTGTTTGGGGCTGTAAACCGGAAATAAGGCATTATAATCCTCAGCAGAAGAAACTTGATCCTAAGACCATTACTGGTTATTTTGTTGGTTATTGTGTGGGATCAAGAGGCTCTAAATTCTATTGCCCTTCTAATGTTACTAGAATTATTGAATCTGATTGAGCCATCTTCTTTGAAGATGTTAGTGACAGTGGGAGTTCAACGACACGTGAAATTGTATTTAGGGAGGAGCGTGTTGTTGTACCTATTCAGGTTACTTCCCTAGCAGTTGCTGCACCACCATTGACAGAGGGAACCAGTACTATTATCCAAGACCAGGTTGTTGACGCTACAGCTGATGTTGATATGAGAACAGATGATATTGTTTTGAGGAGATCACAAAAAAGTCGTAGACCAGCAATTTCTGATGATTATATTGTCTATTTGCAGGAGCATGAGTTTAATACTAGTATGTCTCTTGATCCAATCTCTTTTAATGAGGTCATTGATAGTCCTCAATCTTCATATTGGATAGATGCTATGCATGATGAGATGGCATCGGTGTGTCGAAACGGTGTATGGGACTTAGTTGAACTACCATGTGACTATAGGCCAATTGGTTGCAAATGGGTTTTTAAGACCAAGTATAATTCTGAAGGTCAAGTAGAAAGGTATAAAGCTAGGCTTGTTGCTAAGGGCTTTAACCAAAGAGAATGTATGGATTATAAAGACACTTTCTCACCTGTTTCTACCAAAGATTCTTTTCGGATTATTATGGCATTGGTAGCTCATTTTGATCTCGAGTTGCATCAAATGGATGTCAAAACAGCTTTTCTTAATGGACATCTATTTGAGGATGTGTACATGAAGCAACCAGATGGTTTTCAAGTGGAAGGAAAGGAACACATGGTATGTAAGCTTAATAAGTCCATTTATGGGCTTAAGCAGGCATCAAGACAATGGTACTTGAAGTTTGACGAGATTGTTACCTCTTGTGATTTTAAGGAGAACCTTGTTGATCAATGCATATATTTAAAGATCAGTGGGAGTAAGTATATCTTTCTTGTTCTTTATGTTGATGATATATTACTCGAGCTTCTGTTTGAGACAAAACGCATGTTATCATCTCATTTTGATATGAAAGATCTTGGTGAGGCCTCTTATGTTTTGGGCATCCAGATATTTCGTGAGAGAACTAAAGGCATTCTTGGATTATCTTAGAAAACCTACATTGATCGAGTTTTAAGTAGGTTTAATATGCATTCTTGTTCTCCTGGGAAAGCACCTATTGTAAAGGGTGATAAGTTTTCTAAGTCTCAATGTCCTCAGAATGATAATGAGAGAACTCAAATGCAAACGATTCCCTATTCATCAGTTGTGGGTAGTTTGATGTATGCTCAAGTGTGTACACGACCTGATATTGCTTATGTTGTTGGTGTACTTGGAAGATACTTGAGTGATCCTGGTTTGGCTCACTGGAAAGCTGCAAAGAAAGTACTTAGGTACTTGCAGGGCACTAAAGACCTAGTGCTTACATATCAGCGATCTGACATTCTTGATATAGTTGGATATTCTGATGCCGATTTTGCAGGTTGTTTAGCTGGTAGGAAATCTACTTCCGGTTATGTTTTTATGATGGCAGGAGGAGCCGTTTCTTGGAAAAGTGTCAAACAGACACTTACAGCTTCCTCTACAATGGAGGCAGAGTACGTAGCTTGTTATGAGGCTACATGTCAGGCTATATGGTTGCGAAACTTTATCTTGGGACTAGGTGTTATGAACACCATTTCGAGGCCGCTGAAGATATTTTGTGACAATTCTGCAGTAGTTGCTTTCTCTCGAAACACTAGAAGCTCTTCTCATTCCAAACATATTGATATTAAGTTTTTGTTTGTTAGAGAGAAAATAGCCGAGTCTTGTATTTGTGTTGAGCATGTTTCCACAGAACACATGTTAACTGACCCACTAACTAAAGGTTTAGCTCCAAAATTGTTTCAGGGGCATGTGACTCATTTGGGATTGTTAGGGTCTCTGTTGTAATTAGTTAGTGGGAGTTATGTGATCATTGACTGTTTGTTTATATTGTTTATGCTCATATTCTATTTTAAATATATCCATGTCAATGTATGCCTGAGTCACGCGCATTTTGGACAGGGCGTACTTTATGTATTGAGACATTTTGATTAGTTTCATGCCTGAGTCACGCGCATTTTGGACAAGGCGAGATTGTTTATGTAATGAGACATTATGTTTGGTCTCATGTCTGAGTCACACGCATTTTGGATAGGACATACTTTATGTATTGAGACATATTGATTAGTCTCGTGTCTGAGTCACGCGCATTGTGGACAAGGCTTATTACCTGTCAGAGATAATCTATTTAGTCTATGCCTGAGTCAGGTGGTTGCGAGTATAAGTTTAGTGTCATATATCCTGTCGATATAGTCACTAGACTAGGTACTACAACTGCATTTTTTGGACAAGGCCTATTGTTTTAAAGACATTAAGATTTATCTCTGGGACTTCTTTTGGAAATGGGTGTTTGCGTTTATGTTGTGATTAATTATAATGTTGTCCAAGGGGGAGATTGTTGTATTTGTTTCTAATGGACTAGCATTATAGTTTAATCATTAAACCCATAATGGGATGGGTTATTTTATAGACACATGGAGGCCCCTACTCTCACCCCAATTAAATAGAACTAACCCATTGAGTTTTATTAGTGTTTTAGCTGGCCTTTTTGGCCCTTTTATTTTATCTCCTTGAAAGTGAGGGGCTAAGACACATTAGACTAACTAAAAAGAGGGTAGAGAGTAGCTTACTCCATAGAGACAAAAACTTCCTCTTCTATTTTACAGGAACTATTGAAGCTGAATGGAAAACTCATCACAAATATATGGAGGTATGTTTTCTTATTAGTTTTCTTCACAGTTTTGACAAGAGATCTTGGTAATCTCGGATTTATTCAAAATCCAACATTCACTTCCAAGAAAAAATAAAACAAAGACTTATAAAAATAAACAATTTTAATGTAAAGCGTGAATTATTCGCAAAGACATATACCACAGAGGTTCAGCATTATTATTTATAAGGATGTCCAATGGGAAATCAACCATAACAGTATGTTTCAAAACCATTAGTTCTGGTTCCGATAATAACTTCTCACCGGTTTATCATATACTCTCCTTTTATCAGAAAATGATATAGACCGAAATAATCAAAAATGTTGGTCGACCTTGACGAACTTGAGCTCTCAGGAATTTGGTCTCTACGTGTTACTTGCATGCAGTCTATGGCCAGCCCAAAAGATTCGAATTTAGTTGGTACCGTTAAGATTCATGAAGGAGAGAGAGAGAGAGAGAGAGAGAGAGAGAGAGAGAGAGGATTTCAGTTCAAGACAGAGAAGGATAGAAAGAGGGGTGTGCTTTGTTGTTCTCGGTAGGAATTTTCCCATACATCATGGCACATCAGGTTAAAATTTAAGCCCTTACGTGGCACATACTAATTGGTTTGGTCTCTATTGTCCTCCACTTATAGGAGTATCAGATCTAAAGTGTTTCTGCCAAAGAATATGCCATACAGTGTATATCTCATCTGCAACCAAGTCAAACTTTATCTTTTGTCTAAGAGAAATGCTAGATCCCCGCTGGGAGCTACCGCTCTCATTTTTTTTTTAATGATTAAGAAATTTTTATTTAATATTATTATGATTTTTTTATTTTTTTAAAATGTTAAAAATTATTAAAAAATGATATGAAAAAAAAAAATTCTAAGTCTAACTGGAGCTCTAACGGAGCCCGCCCATAGCGGTGACTGTAGAAGCGTCCTTTGTCTGAAACCCAGAGGTGTGCCAGCATGGTCTGTGTTAAAAAACACAGTCAAGAGCAAGAAGCTCATGCTGTGTTGCGTGTCGAAGAAATGTTCTACTGCTGTGTTACTTTCTCACATCCGTCCAAAGCAACGAAAGAGTTATTTTCTTTATTTATTCCATGCATGGCTGCCGCATAAAATAGCGTGTTTGACTTTTGAATTTCCTAGTGGAGTGCCGGCGTGCCTTTCAACTTGCCGCGGTCCAAATGAAAGAAAAGCCCGTGTGCTTCCAAAAATTTCCCTCAAATCGGGTTCCTTGTTATTTTGCTCAAAAGCAGAGCTTTTATTTATCCCATGCAAAAACAAGAAATCTTATCAAATTCCACATGAGCTACATGTGCTTGGACTGCACATGTGTATTCCCAAATGCTGCAGCTATCGTTTCCACCAACCAACATTTGCTCCTTTTTGTTTATTCAAATGGGTCCCACATGTTTCTTCCACGAATTCCCAACTCTGTTCAATGCATCACATGTTTATAATATCCTGCAAACGCGCACCTTACCTTATTTAAAAGCAGGAAAAAAAAAAATACGAAACAAATAAAAAATAAAAAAATAGTTTAAAGAGAAAAATAAAGTATAAAAAATGTATTGTATATTTGAAGAAATAATTAAATATTACTTAATTAAATTACAGGTTACAAAATACAATATAAATCATGATATTAATCAATTTAAATCACAATTTTAATTTATACATATTAACCATATTTTTATTTAAAATTAATAATAATATCAATAAAGTAATTAAAATATATTGATATTAAATCTATAAAATATGTAACAATTCAGCACAATCATATATTTATAAGCAACTTAATCAAAACATCATGATTCATCTTTAAATCACTAGTAACCCCAAAGCATACTTGATGATCAACCCAAGATATTAATTTGATTAAATATCTATCATGGCATGTTAGAACCAATCTTTACTTGATCTTTTAAGACTTTTACTATGTTTATAACTTAATATCATAGCATATCATGATCATTTAGCAACCATAATACAAATTCTTATGCTAGCATCAAGAGCTAACCCAAGCATGCATCTCCTATCTTCTTTATATACATTTTTTAGATTAAATCCTTATGTTGACAATAATCCATTTTTAACATACTTGTTCATCAACCCGTGAATATATCAAGATAGACTACTTACTAACTTGATTTCTTCGAAGTACACGGATATGGCTCCATATCACTCAAATTCTTTTGCATGTAGTGCGGAGTGAAGTAATGCATGAGGAGTGCCATTTATAGGCTCCTTTTGAAGCAGGAAAACATTCAAGAAACCATAGGTAATCCGGACATTCACCCTTAGGTTTACCATGTTGTAATCGGCTAAGGGTTATGATGATGTTCCTTCTTTGTTTTCTTATGTGAAGCTATGGAAATCTTTTGTATACCCTAGGATGAATTTGTTCCGAGCTTGTGGCCGGGGTGTAAGATGTACGAATTTCAGGGTTGAACAGATTTTCTTGTGAACAAAGTTAGATCATGATCGGATTCCCCATTCCTTCAAAATCGTTGCCTTAACGCACTTGTTTCTTTTAGCTAGTTTGGTTCTAATGGCTTAGTAGGTGCAAGAGTGATTCATTTGTTGTGCAAGAAAGAGATGAGAGTGAGGGACACTTGTCTTCTTGGTGAAAGAGGTGGAAGAGGTGTGTGTGTGTCGTGCTATAACCGAGAAGACATTTGGCTTCTTTCATCTTCAATTCACTCTTCTTTTAATTTCTTGAGGTCCAACCAAGTATCATGTGTCAAGTAATGGTTGAATAGCTTACTACTACAATCTTTGCTTAGGAACCAAGGGGATGGCGTGGGGATAGGAGGTGGTTTGTAAGCATGTTCATCATGGTGCTCAGCTAGATGCTAGGTGCTATAGTTGCCTCTTTGTATGTGTTTGATGGTGCAGCCTAGGTCTTCATGCTAGGTCAGATTTTCTACTTGAATGGTCTTCAACTAAAGCTGTTCATATTCAGAAGTTTTCCTTCAAGCCTTGACTCAAACTGATGGCCTTACTCAAGGGGTACCCGATTGCACTCAATTGATACTTGGAGTGGGGTGCACAGGTTTGACAGGTTGCTAGAGGGCATGACATGAGTTGGCACTTCTTCCCTACTTGAGATAACATGAATAGAGTCTAGTTTGAGAGGGTGGAGGTTTGGTGGTCAGATGGAGAGAGAAGAAAAATTAAGATTGATGTCCAAGGTGTCTCTAGGTCGAGAAGGTGTATTTTGGCTTCCTCTATCCTTTTTCTTTCAACTCTTGACCAAATATACTTTATGTGGTCAAAGGGAGATCTGAGTGCTTTGGAACTATCATTCGTTTGCTTGGAGACAAAGCTAATAGCCTAAAGAGGGGCTAGCTGACCTTGTTTGTTTGGAATGTGTAAGAGGTGTTGGTGCCCATTTGATTCTTAGTGACTTATTCCTCATGTGAATGAGTAAAGGCTTGTCGCCCCTTGTCTTTATTCATGGTCCAAGTTTACAGAATTTATTCAAGTAGTAGAGCTAAGTTTGTTGCACATATTCTTATTCAAATAAGAGTAAGCACTTGGTGGCATGTGTTGGAGGTATTTGCTTTTGCACTTGTTATGGAGTGCAGGGCTTGGACATGTCTCCTATGGCTATGACATGTGTTATTACTTAGTCTTCGTTTTAAATTAACTAATGCTTAATCTAATTAAAAGAGGTCTAGACTAGATTTTCAGAAAATTTTCCTTAAAGGGTCGGTTGAAGTCTTGTGGCCGATTGTCCAATCTATGCTAGTTGATTTGATCTTTGTCTTGGTTTTTTTGTCATACAAATTCAGAAGTTGTCCCTTTGAATTTCTGAAGTGTAAAACTTGGCAGCCAAGTAGTCCTTTAGACGCCATTTTGAGAAGTTGTAACGTACAAGGTGTTGAATTTCTAAGGTAATGGGGGGTGTACAAGTTTGGTCTCCAAATTGGGCAAACTTTGGGCCCAAGTATTGTCGATTGGGCTGGGTTTTGGATTGGGCTTTTTAATTTGGGCCTTAGTTCATTTGGTTGGGCCTAATCTTTGGCATTCATATGAGGCCTTTTTCCATTCGGGTTTGGGTTTGGTTAGTGGGCCTTTCATTGCTCTTGCCCCATTTGGATTTGGGCCTAGTTGTTGGGCATCCTATTGGGACTTGGGCCTCTCTTTTGGGCTTCACATTGGGCCCATTCTAGGTTTCCTCCTCAAGGGTTGGATCTTTTAGCTTTTATGCTTAAGCCACTTCCTTGTTAGCTAAGTTCCTCACAATATTATGCATTTTATCCTTAAGCCCACCAAGATAGTAAGTTGTTTCTTGACCTTTTCCTAGGGATTAAAAGAATGCTTTCTAAGAATTCTTAACTAAATGACCATGAAAGTTACTTGACCCATCTTATGGCTCTAGATGCCTCGTATACTAAATCCCTTAACATGGTCAAGACTTCACAATTCTTATGCTCTCTTGGCATGATTTAGTGAGGTGTTAAAACTTACACCCCCCCCTCCCCCCAAAAAAAAAACAAAAAAAATTGGTTTATTAACGCATGTCATTATGGCTCTCCATCACTGATCGTACACACACCCTGACATCCTTCGTCACACTGTGGGTAACAACCACTTGAACGACTTCATAACAAGTGATACCTAGTTTCGAGCCCGGTGCAATCATGGCCAAGCATCCTCTATCGTCCACTAGCAGAGAGTCAACAACGTCTACCTAAGAGCATCACCATCTCACTTGATCCCATTGTCTACTAGTGACAACCCAAGGGATATTACTTAATTCTTAAGTGCTCCTAAGTAACTAGAGAAGCTCCATCGAGATAATACCTCATTCCGGTTTAGTGTTCATGATACACATACATACCCAGAACGCCTCTTCAAATTGATACATTAAGTACTTTGAAATCACATCATCAAAGTAATCAATAATCATAATGAGAAAATGCGCATTATTAACACATGTCATTATGGCATGACTCTCGGTTTATTAATGCATGTCATTATGGCTCTCCATCACTGATCGTACACACACCCTGACATCCTTCGTCACACTGTGGGTAACAACCACTTGAATGACTTCATAACAAGTGATGCCTAGTTCCGAACCCAGTGCATTCATGGCCAAGCATCCTCTATCGTCCACTAGCAGAGAGTCAACAACGTCTACCTGAGAGCATCACCATCTCACTTGATCCCATTGTCTACTAGTGACAACCGAAGGGATATTACTTAATTCTTAAGTGCTCCTAAGTAACTAGAGAAGCTCCATCGAGATAATGCCTCATTCCGGTTTAGTATTCATGATACACATACACACCCAGAACTTCTCTTCAAATTGATACATTAAGTACTTTGAAATCACATCATCAAAGTAATCAATAATCATAATGAGAAAATGCGCATTATTGACACATGTCATTATGGCATGACTCTCGGTTTATTAACGCATGTCATTATGGCTCTCCATCACTGATCGTACACACACCCTGACTTCCTTCGTCACACTGTGGGTAACAACCACTTGAATGACTTCATAACAAGCGATGCCTAGTTCCGAGCCCCGTGCATTCATGGCCAAGCATCCTCTATCGTCCATTAGCAGAGAGTCAACAACGTCTACCTGAGAGCATCACCATCTCACTTGATCCCATTGTCTACTAGTGACAACCCAAGGGGTATTACTTAATTCTTAAGTGCTCCTAAGTAACTAGAGAAGCTCCATCGAGATAATGCATCATCTCGGTTTAGTGTTCATGATACACATACGCACCCATAACTCCTCTTCAAATTGATACATTAAGTACTTTGAAATCACATCATCAAAGTAATCAGTAATCATAATGAGAAAATGCGCATTTTCATGAGAAGAGACTGAGAAGTAGAAGATGAATAACCTAAACATACCCATAAACATTTACCCACATTACTAGCATCGTCGTAGGAGTGAACCTCCTTGAACACTAAATGAACAGTTTCATGAAAATACTAGACGAACATATATATACATGGTGAGGAATCAACCTCACTCTTACAACTACATGCATCCTCAAACATGAAAAGAAATTGCCCTCTTTAGATAATGCATGTGTACATAGGCATGGCAAGGAATCACCCTCTAGAGACTTTGCCCCTTATTTTATGCAAAATATAGAAACACATTTGTATTAGTATGACGAGGAATGATCCATCTCTGATATAAGTATAAAACCTAATAAAAACTAGTACTTGGCATGTTTCAGTCCAACAACATTTTTCCACCACACAGGTGCTCATCACATAGATATTCGTCACACAGACTTCTCACATAGAGATACTTATTTCACTAGGGAATTCTTCTACCTAGACAACCAGCTCGCAGATACCAACACATGATATGCCGGCGGATACTATATCCCAACTATCAGGTGAGACCAAATACAACACTGTTCCTTGAGGCATTCTCCTTCTCGTGTGAAGCATGTGGCAATGTTTTACAAGAATGGTTCAGGGAATTCTCTGTATCTTCCCATGATTATATACTCACGCTATAGACTTCTGACCTAGAGATAGACATTCAAATAGAGATATGGGTCCCACAGTTATTCATAGTCATGTATCGAAAACAGTTAACACATTCAAATATTCAAATCATTGGAAATTAGTGCATAAATATAGACATAAACATAGTGTTCAAAATATTTATTTATGCTTTCAGAATGGGAGAGAGAAGTTATAGAGATAATGGAATGTTTCTTGCTCACAACATTTACCCCACATTACCGAACACTATCTTAGAAGCTAACATACATTTCTACGTCGAAAGTCCTCTCGTCACCTCTATGCTCCTTACTTTCCACAATAGTCAACTTCTAGAGCTCTTGGGGAAGAAAGTCTTAAAAGTGAGATCTCATCCCACATACGAGTCCTTTAAATAGGATGGAATTGTTAGATGTCTTTTCTAATGTATTTTTTACTCCAAAGTATGCTTGGATAGGAATCCTTTGGCCTCGATTGTCAAACTACAGGATGATAGAGACAGATGGCCAGTGCATGGTCTACACAGCCCTATGGCCTACCAACTCCTCAATCCTTCCTTGAACGAGAGTTCTCCACGTGGCGTCAGGCATACTTTGAGTCCAGATGACACAACTTGTCGTACCTATACCTTTCATTGCAGACCCACTCCATATGTGAACCTTCAAATGAAGTGTAGGCATCTTCGTTCAGGGCTGTCACTTTTCTTAGCCCTTCCATGTTATCTTGGAAAGTTTCCATGTTTAGGATGGACTGTCCTTGACCGTTGCTCATCCTGGGTCAGTAATCCTAGCTCACCTTGGGTGGGTAACTCTTATCCCATCCAAGTTTATAAGTTTTTTCAGTTCCTCGTTCTCACATTCACAGTAGACGGCTTTTCTAGCTTACCTATTAGGACTGAGCAAAAATTTAAAAATCTTACTCTGCTCTATCAAAATGGAGTCGAAGTCAAATTTTTTATTTTTTTTAGTCAAAGTTGGAGATGTCGTTTGACCAACTTCGACTCTGATTTTATGCTTCGACTCCGACTCCAACTTTGCCCTCTAAATCTGACTCTGAGATTGTATATATGTTATAAAAATATGTATTTATTTATATATTTATCATATATACTAATATAGTTATATAGTTATATAACTAGAGTTTATATAGTTAAATTTAATAATATACTAGTATGAGCTAATTATTATAAAATAATATACTTATACTATAATATAAATAAACTAATAATAGTTTAGTATATGTAAACATCGTAGCATTACTATCATACATGATCAAGTATAGAAATAAGTTAAACACTAATATTGAAATAAGCCTAGTATAATAATTTAATAACACATAATACTAATTTACTAAAATATAATAATATGTACTTAGACACTAGAAAGTCTAGTAATATAATTAAGTTAGAAATAAGTGAGATATTAGTATAATAACTTGTAATACTAATGTATAATAACATTTAATTAGACACTATAGTATTATTAGTCTTATATAGAAATAAATTAGATACTAATATAGAAATCACTAATAAGTCTAGTATAATAAGTTAAAACCGCATAATACTAATTTACTAAAGTATAATAACATATAATTAGACACTAGAAATTCTATTATATAATTAAGTTGGAAATAAGTTAGATATTAGTATAAAAACTTATAATACTATAGTATAATAACATGTAATTAGACACTATAGCATAATTCTAGAATAGAAATAAGTTAGACACTAGTACAAGATACATTCCACTCATGCCCCCACAGTCAAAGGTCTCTATCCTCTATCATGATTAAGACAAGATTAGTTATTAATTGAGGCATGATTTTTGAAAAATTAGATAGAAATAAGTCTAATATAATAATTTAATAACACATAATACTATAGTTTAATAACATGTAATTAGACACTAGAAATAATATGTAATACTATAGTATGATAATATGTAATTAGACACTATAGTATAAATCTAGTACAAAATTAAGTTAGATATTAGTATAGAAGTAAATCAACAGTAAATGACTTAGTTTTAGTTTTTAATTTTTTAATAAACTAAAACTTGAAAGCACACAAAAAATTACTTTTTAAAAATGGGTTAAATATGAAGCTAAAAAAATTACAAATTTGACTTTGCTTCGATAAGTCGAAGTCGGAGTAAGATCGGAGCTTACACAAGTTGGAATCAAGAGTCAGAAATCAAACTTGAACTTTGAAAAAATCAGAGTCAAAGTTGAATTGAGGGAATTTGTCTCCAACTATGTCGGTGCTCACCCTACCACCTACCATGGTAGAGACACTCATCTCTACCTTGCTCTAGGACATGTCAGCAGGCCTTCTACAAGGTACTTACTCACCCAGATGTTGGACTAGACTAGTTGCACTCTGCATACCTGTTGCTAATTCCTTATACCACTAAAGTATTTCTCATGTTTTCCTTCCGCTCGACTCTAGAAATGGTCTGTCCCCTTTCGCGTTAGGCAGGGCCCTCAATGAAATATCTCTTATATGTGTCGTGTTGTTAGTCATAGTTTCGAAAATTCTTGTCTCTGATTGGTCAACATGATAATCATAAACCTCAGTCATCCAGGCATATGTTGGATTGAAGAATGGTAGAGACCGAGTAGATTGATAGAACAAGACTTGCACATCCTTGCAACTTGCCTCAGAAATAGACTCACAATTAGCCTCCTATGAAAACTGCCCACATGGCATTAAGCCTTACTTACGTGATTAAACATCTGGTCTACGAATCTGTATTCCTCTTTTCCTATGCAGCCTCCTGCTACTTTCTTACCATTACTATGCTATTTTTGGGCATTGCAATTCCCTTACTGTGTTGTCTGTTGCTCACCCCAAACTATTTATGCATTACACCTAGCTCATCTGACTGCTTTTGTTTATTTCTGCATTTGCTCACCTTATGTATCACTAGTCACCTTTTGCTCGCCCGATATAAAATGCATATCCCTTTGGCCACTTTGTTCGTTGCTCACCCAAGGTGACCTTCAACCTACTCACCTGTGCTTCTCATCCCATGTCTTTGCTAGCCATGGCATATTGCTCACCTAACTACCTTGTTCTCGATTGCATTTGCCAGTGTCATATTCTATCCATTACTCACCTTTCACACCACTCGTGCTTAGGCGAGGTCCTCAAAATTTACCCAATATGCCAAAAAAAAGAAGAATTTCTCAAATATTTATGTTGATAAACATTAAATATATGTTGAAACCCATTCAAATCCAAAAACAAATATACCAATATCTTCCACTAAGTTCAAATCTCAACCAAATCCTAACCCTAATTCTAACCCACTAACAATTTCTCAAATGTTTTTAATATGTTAGTTTTTTTTTTTTGAATGCAAGATACTTCATTACCTAAAGAGTGAAACTTCAGTTCAATACATATTACAAACATTAGGGTGGATCTTTCCCACTATGAAACTGTAACAAACAGGGAGGAATTGTAATAAGGGGTATGACTCCATATAAGCTATTTGCAGCCACCAATTGCGCAATGGAATGTGCACATCGATTTTGGTCATGATGTAATTTCCAAACACTCCAACTATCAAAAGATTGGAGATGTAAAATGTGGTCTCCAATTATAGGCGCTATGTTCCAGTCCAAGCACTAATCTAGGTCTTTTATTGCACTAATGACCACTAGTGAGTCTCCACCTATTGTCACTTTTTTATTTTCCAAGGCTTTCTTCCTTGATGCCCGTGTGTAAAGCTAAAGCCTCTCCTTAATTTGGGTTCTGGCTTGGGGTAAAGGTGGTAATGACAAATGCCACCAAGCCTTCTTTTGTTCTACAAACCATAGCAGTGGTGCTACCATTGTTCCTCACAGCCACAGCAAAGGTTAGCAAATAATAATCTCTTGGCATTGCCTTCCCATTTCTAGGGTTATTCAAAAGTTTGTTGGCCCAAGTATATTCCAATGTTCCTTAAAATTCTTTAAAACCCCTTTCACAAAGATATCAAGATTAGGTCTAAAGGAACCATGCACAATTTTGTTTATAAGGAACCATAAGCAGTCCATGGATAGAAGAGCAAAGAGTTGAACTTGATGTTCTTGCTTAAAGGGAATTTTTAATGAGCTTGCTAGACTAAGAATACATTCTACCCATTTTGTGATCCCATTAGAAGCAAATTTTGAAATGTCAACAGGCCAAGGAGAATGTCACCAAAGAACTCTAGAGAATGTGCATTTCGGGAATAAATGATTGAGGTTTTCTTCTTCAGAATCACATATAGGGAAACTTGTAACAGTCACGATTTTTAATTAAAATTCATTTTTATATAATTTTATTTTATTAATATCATTTTATTACTGATTTTAATTCTTAAATTTATTTCCTTACAAACTTCCAGATTATCAGCAGTTTCAATCCCTTGGTCGGTCTATTGGACTTTTGGAGACGTTACAATGTAAGAGCTGAATCATTCCATTTATATTCCATATTCTCAATAATTTAGCAAAACAGAAAATCCTCATTCCCTTAATCATCTATTTTTGATCATATAGCATCAAGTAAATCTTACCTTTCTCATATCCTTCCCACCATACGCTGGGTTGAAACTTCTTGGGTAGCCACTAAGTTTGCCGACTGATCAGTTTCAGTCAGTCTATTGTCACTCAGGGTAGAATGATTGCCTTACTTTCTCCCTTTCCTCTTTTTTTCTCCATTAGTTTAACAAATATTTTTGCTCACCTCATATCTACTCCACCATGTCTTTGGAAGAAGTAGATCACTATCACCTGCTTTCCTCTCACACGAAATCTCTTTGTCCCACAATGAGCTTTGAAGCCTTTAATTCTTTCATTCGTTTCCTATAAATGGAACTCTTATTTCGAGTTTCTTCCCAAAATACTCTCTCTTTTACTTGCATGTTCCAGAATATTTTCTCTTTTACTTGCCTTTACTTACTGTGCAACTTCTTCTTATCTATCACCAACGGGTGCTGCTACATACAGTCCCCTTTAGGGGACTGTATTGCAGTCCCAGCATGGGAAATGGCCATATTATCCTCACTTTTGAGCATAAATTTACAATATTACCCTTACAGCTTAAATCTGAAAGTGCCATTTGAAATATATGTGTGTGACTGACTCTGGACCCTTTCCCTCTCCCCTGCTATGCGTGACTGAATCTGGACCCATTTGTTGAAGGTAGTACACCATCGACGGAACCACCACTTGCTCTACTATCGTTTGCCGATAACTTCCTTGGTAAAAATGTAGTTTTCTGCTGCAGCATTGATTTACATTGTAATCTTCTGTCATTTTTGTAATGTTTTTTACTAACATAAACTCTCAACATCTTTTTTCTTCTTCTTCTTCCTTTTTATTTTTTTTTTATTTTTGGAGAGGGTGGGATGCAGTGGCTGAAGTTTGGTTCTTAAAACTTGGATGTTTACATGAATCTGCGTTTCGTTATTGAATGTAGTGGTTGAGTATGTATGGGTGGTGGCTAGGTTAGTGGGTTGGGTAAAACAGAAGCCTAAAGGTAATGGTAGATGTATGAAAAAGTAGGAATGTTGTATAGACTTTCTATTTGCCCTTTTTCTAGTCGATTGTCTCATAGTTGGTTTGTCAAACTTACGATACTAGTGTTTCTGCATAGATGATGTGTATTCTCATCTTTGAAGAAAGGAAATTTTATGCTTATATATTTGGCATAATGGGAGGAGCAAGCAACTAATTATTTATATTTTTTCACAATAACGACATATTCTAAAAATTTGCTTCATTTCTACTAATGCATAGTAGGTTATGTGTTTTTCTTCCTTTGTTGTTTTTGTAATTCTTATACTGCTGCAGTTTTTTTAGGGGTGTTATATATATTCTTTTATATGTGTATACACAAAATTTGAAACCCCACGTCATTTATTGTTCATTCCAAATAGATTGATATTAACAAGTTTTAGATAGTTTGAGGGTTGAAAGATAGGTTGTGGGATATTGGGTTGATTTTGGCACTACCTTCAACCCTTTTATACAGGGTGCTGATTATGAGGACCCATGGTCCAATGGACCATGTTTTTGTTTGCCTATAGATGGTTTGGGGGATTCCATCCTCAAGCTATGAGGGTGCAGGGTTATATGAGATTAAGAGAGACTTGGAGCCCCTGAAGGTGGTGGTTCGTGGGGGCAGTAGTGGGCTGTGATTTGGAGAGTTTGGAGAATGGAGATATAGCAGAAGCATCATTTACCGGGGTGTGGGGTTCCACCATTTATGCTTTGCTCATGATTGTAATTTTCTTTTACCCTATTTGGTTAATGAGAAAATCCAACAAGGGATCCGAGATCAGATTGTCTTTTTAAAAAAAGAAAAAAGAAAAAGTGGGGTGAACCAGCTAATTAAGATGCCATAACAGAGTTGAGTCAAAATATCCAAAAAACATTGTGTATACATGATTGTGTATTAAGCTTGGTTAATGAGATTGGATATGTTGTCACAATATGTCATGAAGTTCATAAAATATACATTTATTTTCCTTTCGAATTCTAATGATTTTAAATGTTGTGGAGAACTCTAATTTTTTTTATTTTGATTTTTTCATTTTCATGTTGTGCTTAAATATATGAAGATTGTTCTTGATGGAGAAAGGGGAAGAATACACTTCTGCTAGGCGACCGCTGTTTTTTGTGGAAAACAGTAATTATATGGATACACCAACGCCGGGGGATGATGAGGTAGTGATTGATAATCATGGTATAGTATTGGGGAATGATGATGATGATGTGGTGGTTTTAGAGCCAACGCTGGGAAATGATAATGATGGTATTTCAGAGCCAACCTCAGGAAATGATGTTGATGGGGTTTCAGAACCAATGTCGGGAAATAATGATGATGGGGTTTCATGTCCAACGCTGGGAAATGATGATGGTGATGGTGGGGTTTCAAAGCCAACGCCGAGGATGTTTTTTAAAACTGAGAAAGAACTCATTTACTACTACAAGCAATATGGGAGACAGGCTGGATTCGGCATAATGACACAAAGAAGTAAAAGGGAAAATGATGGGAGTGTTAGATATGTAACACTTGGTTGTGCTCGTGGTGGTAAGGCAAGAAAACGTATTACCAACATTTCTAAACCCTGCCCAATAACAAAGACTGATTGTAAGGCGAGAATTAATGCAGTTTTGGCTGATGATGTCTTACGTATAACTACTATCTGCAATGCACATAACCATGGGTTAAGTCCACAAAAGGCAAGATTTTTTAGATGTAATCGTGCAATTGATGATTCCGTAAAGAGGCAATTAGATATTAACGACAAGGCAGGCAAAGGTATGTCCAAAAGTTTTAACGCATTGGTTGTTGAGGCTAGTGGTTTTGAGAAACTTCCATTTATTGAAAAAGATGCCCGGAATTATATTGACAAAGCTCGACACCTTAGACTTGGTAAAGGAGGTGTTGATGCACTTCGTGGTTATTTTGAGAGAATGCAGTATAAGAATGATGGGTTTTACTCATCGATGGATTTGGATGATGATGGTCAATTAAAAAATGTCTTCTGGATCGATGCACGCAGCAGAGCAGCGTATGAGTATTTTGGAGATGTTGTGACATTTGATACAGCATACTGACAAATAGATATGGTATGCCATTTGCCCTATTTGTTGGTGTTAACCACCATGGTCAGTCAATACTTTTGGGAGCGGGTTTGATATCAAGTGAAAATACTGAAACATTTGTTTGGTTATTTGACACTTGGTTGAAATGTATGGATGGGAGGGCGCCAAAAGCTATCATTACTGATCAAGACCGGGCCATGAAAAATGCTATAGCAATAGTCTTTCCAAATACTCGACATAGATACTGTTTGTGGCACATAATGAGAAAACTACTAGAGAAGTTGGGTTCACATGCTGAATTTAAGTTTGGTTTAAAAAGTGGATTGCAGAGATGTGTTTATGATTCTCAGACTTCTGACGAGTTTGAGACGTCTTGGGAGGTATTTACTAATACCTACAATTTGAAGGAAAATGCATGGCTTCAAAGTCTCTATAGTGAGCGAATGTATTGGGTTTCTGTATACCTGAAAAATACATTTTGGGCCGGGATGAGCACAACTCAGAGGAGTGAGAACATGAATGCCTTCTTTGATGGATATGTACATTCAGGGACTACATTGAAAGAATTCGTCGATCAATTCGACAATGCACTGAGAAAGAAAGTAGAAAATGAGATGGCAGCGGATTTTCACTCATTCAATGCCACTGTACCTTGTATATCTCATTTACCCTTGGAGAAAAAATTTCAGGCAGTGTAAACGAATTCGAAATTTAAGGAAGTGTAGTCAGAGGTAATGGGGATTATCTACTCTCACTGTGTTATCATAAAAACAGAAGGGGCTATTACCACTTATCAAGTTAATGACAGTCGAGAGGTTGAAGACGGCATCAAGAAGTCAACTGTGCAGGCGTACTTTAATGAAGAAGAGTGTGAGGCGAAGTGCATGTGTGGATTATTTGAGATGAGAGGAATTATATGTAGGCACATGCTTTCAATATTCGCCACAAGGAATGTCCAAGTGTTGCCAGAGAAGTATATTATGGAGAGGTGGAGGAAGGACATTAAACGTAGATATGTTCTCATTCGAAGCAGTTACGATGACTTGAGTGGTAAACCAGCCGCTACTCGATACTCTGGATTGATAAAAATATGTTACAAAGTAGCCACAAATGCATGTGAAAGCGAAGAAAATTTCCTGGATATGACAGAGAAGCTTAAGGCAATGAATTCGATTTATACTAAAACAAAGTCCCAAGCGATTATTGCAAGCACTCATATTTCCGCTGATGCTGAAACTGAAAGTTCGAAAAAAGTGTTCTGTCCTCGTGTTGTCAGAGGCAAAGGGAGACCCCCATCAAAGAGGAAACAACCTACTATAGAGAAGTTGCGAACCAAGAATAAAGTTGGTAGCAAGCGACAGAGAAAAAATGTAAGAAGATTTAAATATTTTAATTCTGATATAGTTTTAGAGCATTTAAGTTATGCTGAATTTTAACCAATGACTATTTAAATGTAGGCAACATCACATATGAAAGATGTACTAAACGCCGCAGATTCAGTAAACCAAATTGGTACACCACAAAGTGTACCATCGCAACTGCTTGGTACACAACAAAGTGTTATTTCTCAGGTAACTTTAGCTTAATACTCTCTATTGGATCTGTCTTTTGAACAAATCATTTTATATAGTTTGCATGATTTTAAATATTGCATGAACTTCTTGCAGGAGAACTTCGAAATGCATGGCCCTCATGTTGATTAATGGAAGACATTGTAGACTGCTGCAGAAGACAATGTAGACTTTTGTATTAATGAGATTTGATGGGTTTGGATTGTGTATTTACATTGTAGACTGTTGATGGGTTTGATTTATTTAATGAAATTTGAAGACTTAGATTCCACAAAGTCTGTTTGTTGTTCAAAAGTTCATGGTCTCTTGTGCTTTATGATTTGCACTCATATTTATATTGGGACAACTTGATGCATAAAATAGAAGTTGGATATTTGAACCAATTACAGGATATTTTCAAAATTTCGGCATGAACTATTTGCCATGGTAAACATTTTTACCCTTGAATACATTCACATCCAAAATACATAGTGCGACGTTCACATTAGATAACACAAAATCTAACGAGTTTCATACATAACTGCTGGGTTTGTCCCTTGTACACGGATTCAAAAAGGTGACAAACCAATCGATTACAACCTACTTAACAATATTACACTTTTTGTTACACTTTACTTAATCTTCAATTGTTCTTGATCCTATCCAACAACAAAATAATAGAATTGCAAGTCCCCAATACACGCACGGTCGCATGCATGGATTGTTATCATTGTTTATTACAGCATGAAGCTCATCCCGATCGGAGGCGAGTTCTTCTTCCCTTTTTTGGAGTTCTTCCTCCCATTTTTGGAGTTGTTCTTTTTTCTCTTCGAGATGAAGTTCTCTTTCACAGGAAACTTTAGCTTCATTTTCCACTTCGATATTTGCCCATAAAAAATACTCGCAATATGGCCTTCCCTACAACATCAAACAACTTATGATGATTAATTATGGGAACCTTGTATATCAAGTTCAATATCTGAAAAACCATAGCACAAACATATACAGTATTTACCTCTCTATTGTAATTGGGACACGAATAAAAAAGTCGCCTTCGATTTCTAGGGGTGTTCAACAATTTTAGACGTGCCATCTCCCAGCATAAACATTTTGGAGGGGTGTTCGAAGATGATAAAGCATGTGATGAGGACATTGCATATCAAAACTTTAAAAATCTACATTAAGAGAAAAAAGTTCACAACCCAAGTATACTAATTAGATAATCAGCTTCTCAAAGGAAGGAAGGCACTATTTCACAACCAAAGTGCAGTTAACTTTCAGTTGAATCAAATCAAGGATAAAGCAGTGTTTGCATAAACAGAATCTTTCAAATTATCAACAAGATTAAATTTCTAGATTTGTTTGATACACTTTCATCACAAGAGATCAACTCCTTGAGAATATTTCACTGATTTTAGAAGCTAAATGTTATTATGAAAAGGAAACACTAGTCCTAATAGAAAATGGAGTATTTTAACTAGTGTGTCTCTCTTTCTTTCTTTCTTTCTTTTTTTTGTTTTGTTTTTTTTTTTTCCGAATTGCATATGATACTGCAGCATTGATAATAGCTGCCATACTAAGAGTTCAACAAAAGGGTCTACATAAGAGTTTTAGTGCACTTCCTTTTGGCATGCCTATTGCCAACCACTTGAAAACATGAAACGCATGTCCACTGATGCCCAACTCTTATTTCAACACTCATAAAAGAATTCACCTTCACCCATACAAAGAATACACACAGAATCACTAGCACATATGCATTTATGTCAAGGAAATTGTGCATAGTTACCAGTTTTATATCAGAAAATAACACACTTCCAATGCTTTGAGCCATCTAGCTTTTAAAAACTGACTTTCTAATTTAAGGCTAGTTGGTTTCAGCTATTGTTCTTAATGGAGGGGTTGTTCATGAGTTTTTTGTTATCGTTTTTCTAATATTAGAATGTATTTAGGTATTTCTTTTGTATACATCCTATGTACATGGGCTTAGCCTATTGCATTTGATGAATAAAATTTTTACTTATCAAAAAAAAAAAAAATTCCTCCCTGTACTTTTAATTGAACTTTTTACTCTAGGGTTTTAATTGAACTTTTTACTCTAGGGTACTTTCCAATCAACATTAATGTAATTTGTTTTTTTTTTTTTTTGAATCATCACCCTTCCTATAACCGAAACATCCATGTCTTCAATACAACCTTGTCCACAATCATACTAAAACTGCAAAGTATCCAAATTTTAGGAGAATTACCAAGGACAAATAAACAAAACATGAAGCAAATAGTGTCATAATTGAAGAGTACATATTGCAATAACCACGGCTAAATTAGAATTGAAACTTTCACGATACAAAACTGTATGGATCCAATTTCAAACAAACTCAAACTTGTCCACATAGTTGCTGATGAAAAAAGAACAAAAGTCATCTAATGCCAAAACTAAATTGAAAATCCTATTCAAGCATCAATTACTCCTCCTCAAAGATGGTTCCCTTCTCACTGACATAGATACCATCAAGAAACTTTCGGATAACATTAATGTAATTAGATATAAACATATTCATGGGAATGATAAATACATATATGTATAAACACACACGATGATCGATCTTTACGTACACATGCATGCATTAATTAGCAATATCTCTTCCACCAAAACAAACCCAGCTGGATTGAGAAAAAGTCTCTCTACTAAGCATTTACACAAACACTTGGCATCAATTACGGGTAACATTTTAGGCTACATTGTTTTGGCAGTCTCTAATCACCCATTATACAACAATGTCCAACTGTTTCTAGAATAGCATAGCTAAACAATACACAAAATCTACAAATTTAGTTAAATATACTAATAGATTTCGAAATTATTTTGAAACCAAAGGGATAGTATCACACGGATTCAAATTCAAAACCAAAATCAGAGGAATGGGAAGGGATACCTGAAAGGATTTACCGTATTTTCAAACCCTTAGAAAACGGAAACCGACGTACGGCGACGGCGACGAGCGAAATTTGGGCAGTGCCGTGATGGGGCTACGGAGGGCCGGGGTTCGGTTTGATGGGCAGTGATATCTGAAGAAGGAACGGCTAGGGAGGGCTGGGGGGCTGGGGTCCGTGTGTCTTCTTTCTCAATTGAAACGGTGCGTTTCATTTAATATAACTGAAACGCACCGTTTCATTTAAGGCCTGCAATACAGTCCCTGGGGCGGGGCTTGCAACCAGAATTATTCATCACGAGTAAAGTTGCTTTTTCTTTTGTGATTAAATAAGTAGTGTACAAAAGGGTGTGTTGTGTTCAGAAAGGTTGATTAGATTTTAAACAAATTTTACAAATATGCCCCTTTTAGCCTTTTGGCCGTATAGCTCTTCCTGTTAAGCCTCTTGAAGAATATTTTTAAATGTTTTTACGTTACCATCCTTGTTTTAGAAATCATGACAGGAAGTGAATTTCTCTTCTATTGGGCTGAACATGAGTTTAGTTTGACTTATATCTTGAGTTGGGTGGATGTTTAGTGGGTATGAGTTTAAATGTGTATCGTAGGTTGGGCTTAATTTTTAAGTTACTGGTTTTACTTATGTTAGAAATTATTGTAATATTCTAAGTGGGCTTGGTTCTGATTAAATAAATATATTAGCCCATAAAAGTTTTTTTTTTTTTGGGTACAAGAACGGATTTAAGAGATTTAAAATATATTACCAACTATTAAATTATGATTAGCCTATAGTAATTGTTTACAAGGATTTTAATAGTAAGTATTATTAAGTCTATTTTATTAAGTTAATATTTTCACTGTTATTGTGTAGATTCGATAAAAACATATATTTCTTACTAAATCATAATTGGAAGAGTAAGTATGATATTAGTGTTTAAATAATTATATGAAATTTGTAGTACATAACCAAATATTTTAAGTTGCTTTCCCTAGATTGTGGTTAATTTAGTGGAATGCAATGACACACATTTGTAGAAAATTAGTGACGACTAGTGCCTTGTATATGTAATGAACTACAAAGTGAAGTTGTGGAAATAGTGCTAAGAGGTAAGTAATTTGATCACAAATTAGGATTAGTACATAGATATTAAAGCCAATTCTTTTATATACCATGCAGGTTGTGATCTAGTTAAGAATATCAATCATCAAAGCATATGATCATGTTAGTTTTTCGCATCATGTTCATGTTCAGCATGTCACAATTGTTTATATTAGTATGAATGTCAAACATCTCATTTCACATAAGACACGTAAGTTATTTTAAGTTCAAGTATAAAATAAGATTAAATCAATTAATCAGATGGTTTTTCAATTCAATATTCACGGTGGATGTAAAAGCCACAGAATCAAGCGTGGTCCACCGTAATATGACAGAATACTACTCAGCGGCTCCCCTTGCTGCAGTGGGATGTGAGGCCAGTTCACAACCTTGCACATAGGATTAAGTGTGTGGGTCAGTCAGATCAGTCAGTTAATTAGTTAATTCAAATAAATTAAGACAGTCACGTATAGTATGAGCAACAACATGATTTGATAAGAATTTTATTCTTTCAGCATGAAAATTTATTAAATGTCTTTTATTTATATGTTTACACTGTGGTGAGTTCTTACTGAGTTTTCGACTCATTTTAGGTTTTTTTTTTTTTTTTTTTGTCATTTTTTACCACTCAGGTGAAGAGAATGAGAACTACGAGCAGGCAGGCCAAATTTAGAAGGAGCAGACTAATGAACCTTAAACTAGTTTTTTGGTTTATTTTCATTTAGTTGGTTTGGAAACTTGGATGTGATGATGTTTTAGACAATGGTTTTACTTAGTTTTCTATTGGAATGAACAATGTGTTTTTTTAAATTATTCAAGTCTCTTACATGGCTTTAATTACGTAAGTACGTGACATTTCTAACCCTAGGAAAAGGGGTATTACACAAATTGTTTGGCTATCACTCCAAGTAAGGCAACTCTTCAACAAAGATCTCGTGGGTAAGATATTGTTTATGACTTTCCAAAGAAGCAGTTTTAATCTATCTTGAGTGTTTAATTTCCAGACTTTTTTCTACAAAGCAGATTCTATATCAGATTGATGATGACTAGTAGATTGACTAATTCCTTTATGGGTAGATTTTACTAAAACTTTCCCTAAAGTATTCAAGGTACATACCACCTTTTCTCTTCTGGAATGGAAGTTCTGTGGAGCCGAAGGCATTTTCTTAATTTCAGTAGCTATGCAGGGATGAAAGAGGGCCTGGAGCAGTAGGGTACTCCATCTTCTAGGATCCTATAGGGTGAGTTAAGCAACAAGCAAATTAGGATACCTTGTGATATCTTCTAATTGGGGTATGAGGAAGAAAGAATTTTGGGTTGGTATCCACAGGTCTAACCAGACTCTAGTATGAGTGCCACTATTGATCTGATGACAAACATTTGTCTTGATGATATCTCTTTGGCTCAAAATCCCCTTCCATAACTAAGAGTTCGATTTTTTTGGTGATGTTTGCAAAAAGGCATAATTGTGAAGATATTTGTGTTCAAGAATGGTCTTCCAATTAGAGATATTCCCATTAATCATCTATCAACTCAGTTTGCTAAAAAGAGCTTTATTGAAGTCTAAGGTTATTCTAAGCCCCAGTCCACCCCTAGCTTTCAGTTGGCATATAGATTTCCAAGACTTTTGAGTAAAATTATGAGTATATCCTGACTATGCCCCCACCAGAATTT
Organism: Carya illinoinensis; assembly: GCF_018687715.1. Taxonomy (NCBI): domain Eukaryota; kingdom Viridiplantae; phylum Streptophyta; class Magnoliopsida; order Fagales; family Juglandaceae; genus Carya; species Carya illinoinensis. The sequence continues at coordinate 23,401,269 of NC_056759.1, read as the reverse complement.
CATAATGGATTTATCAATATTTTTTTTAGACAGATTTTGAGATAATCAAGGTTGACATCATGTAAGAGGGCATTGAGCTAGCAACAGATTTGATCAAAGTGGTTCTACCAGCTTGTGAGAATAGCTTTGCTTTCCTTTGCTTTCCACCCTGCCAGCTTTTGAGTTATTCTTTGTTGAATTATCTCAAAGTGTGCCTTTTTTGAGGAAGAGAAGTAGAGAGGGAGACCGAGGTACTTGATCCTCGAGGAGGCAAGTTTGAAGCCTAAAAGATCTTTTATGTTCATTTTTTTTCTAAGGAAGAGTGTTTGGGCGGAATTGAATTGAGGATTTCGCATTGTGGACTTTATGGCCAGACCAATTAGAGTAAGTTTGGAGACAGTTTTGGAAGATTTGGGCATTTTGGGTACTTGCCTTTCCAAACAAAATTAGATCATAAGCAAATAGTAAGTGAGTGAGCTTGGGACTAGATCTACTAATGTTGATGCCTTGAAGGGTATCCTTACTCTCTCTTCTTAAGCAATTAGCCTTGAGAGTACCTCAGTTCCCAGAATGAACTTAAAAGGTGATAGAGGATCACTTTGTCTTAGGCCTCTTGTGGGGGGGAAAAAACCTTTGTGGGTACCATTGTTAATGACAGAGAAAGTAACAATGGAAATACACTCTTGTATCCAATTTATCCATGAGGAATGAAACCCTAAGCAGTTGAGGACTTTAATTAAGAACTCTCATTCCATAAAGTCAAAAGCTTTCTCCATATCAATCTTTATGGCCATAAGCTCCTGTTTTCCTTTTTTCTCTTGAGGTGATGGAAGATTTCTTGCACTATGATGGTATTTTCTTGAATAAATCTCCCTGGAACAAATGTTGTTTGGTGGGGTGAGATGATATTTGGCATTATAGATTTTAATCTGTTTGCTAGAATTTTGGAAATAGTTTTGTAGCAAACATTTGTAAGACTTATGGGCCTGAATTGGTGGATCGTGTTTGGGTTTTCAGTTTTTGGGATAAGGGCAATACAAGTGTGGTTGAGCTCTTTTAAGAGTTTCCCATGAATGAAAAAATTCCTGACAGTTGCCATTATATCATGTTTTACTATATCCCATAAATGCTCATAGAAAAGTCCAGCTCGGCCAGAGGCCTTGGGGGAGGGTGTTTTCCTTAAAGTATATTGATCTCTTGTTCATATGGGATCTCACACATGAAGAGGTTATTAGCTTCAAATATTTTGTGAGGGAAAAGGTCTTCAAGATCATAAGAGAAAGTAGGTTTGGTGGATGTATAGATACTCTTGAAGTGGTCCAAAAATCTATTTTGAATCTCATTAGTATCAGAAACCCACTAGTTAGAGTTGATTTTCAAACTCTCAATATTATTCCCTCTCCTCCTCATGATGGTTGACATATGAAAATATTTTGTGTTTAAATCACTTGTAGTCAGCCACTAGAGCCTAGATTTTTGGCACCACAGGATCTCTTCTCTCCTCAACTGCACATTAAGGTTATTTTTTAGTTCCTCTTCCCACATACTAGAATGACTAGTAGGTCTATTTGACTGAATGGAAGTGAGATGGTGGGTCAAGTTTTTGATTGAAGTCTAAATATGCCCAAAACAATTTCTATTCCGAGATTTTAAGGCTTTTTTCACCTCCTTAAGCTTCTTAGAAAGGATGAAAGTAGGGGCACCTTGAAAGTGGGTATTCCATGCTTTTTTAATGACAAGTTGGCTCGTTAGATCTCTAAACCAAAACTCTTCAAACTTGAAGTACAAATTGTAACTCCTATGACCCAGAGTATCTAACAAGATGGGAGAGCATGATCTGAAGAAAAGATTGGAAGGTGTTGAATATTTGCATTAGGAAAAAGAATTTCCCATTGATGATTAGCAATGCCTCTATCTAACCTCTCTCTTATGTTCCCCATACCATGTCTATTATTAGACCAAGTGAACTTAGGACCAGAATAACCCAACAAATTTGCCTACTGAGAGAATATTTACATGCTTAGAAAAGCCAAAATTATTAACTACACCATTAGTATTCACATCTGCCAAAAGGGTCTTCGAGAGGAAGACTACATTAGGATGGTGGGACCTGATGCTTGCCCTTAAGCTTTGATTGCACATGGCTAAGCAATGTCCGTGCAATTCCATGAGATGAATCTCATTTTTTCTTTGATAGCAGTTTTAGCCCTGCCACTGTGGCCTCATCATCATTAGAAAAAAGTTGAAAAGGATGAGGTTGAGTTGAAATACCAAATTTGATCTACTCTCCTCTCTAGTATGGTAAGAATCTCAGTTTCTTTGAGCGCCTGATTACAACTTCTTCCCTTTTGTACTTTGTTTTTTGCATTAGTTTTGCAATGGGCATCTCCTCTTCGATTAGGTAGTCTGTTGGCTCCATCTCTTTTGATTTAGTTTTCCATTTTGCCAAATCTTGTTCAATGGAATCCTCAATCTACTCTGAATCTCCCTGTCCTTCACTCCCTTCAGTGTTTTTCCCTTTTGGTTCTGGTTGCACTAGAAAGCTTTGGGTTGTGTTCACCTTGGCAGATAAGTCTAAATCCTCAATGGTAGGATGTAGATTATCAATGGTTTTTCTGGATGTTTTATTCAGATCAGAGAGTTTTGGGTGAGTGCATTGAGTCCTTATAGCCAAGCAAGTTTTGCCCAATGGGCTTACCAGCAACGAGAAAGAGGGTTTTTCCTTCGGGCTCTCAAGGCCCAGAATGCTTTCGAATTGAGCAATGATATTTTTGTAGATGGATTAAGAAGGCTTTTTTGACATTTGTGTTTGTTAATGTCTATCTCTAGGCTATCATTCGTAATGGGCGTTAAAGGCTTTGTTTTCGTTTTCTCAAATGATGGTAAGCCTTTAATGAGGTAAGGGTGTTGGTTGACAATTAGATCAGGTTTGTTTCTTGGGATGGTTTGGATCTCATCAAACAAAGATAAATTGGAGCATGTGTTTCCTTCAGGTTGGAGAAAGGATTCTCCCATGTTGTCTGCTGACAATGACTAGCACAAAATTAATTTAATAGCCCATTTTCTTTTGTTTGTATTCCTTGATGTCCACCACGTGTCCCCCTTGGAAATTCAAGATATGCCATGCTCATGCAAATTTGGTTTTCACGCAAGAATTGGTTCTTGAATTAGGTTTAATATGGATATTATCCCTTTGCCATTGATCACGTGGCTCAATAACTTCAGAAAATAAATAAATAAATAAAAAATGCTTTTCCTTTGTTTGGCTTACAAGAAAAAGAACCTCTATTTTCTTGGAAAATATGGTTTGGCAAAACAGGGTTGATGGACAGGTTATTTGAGATGGTGACAATTTTGGAGTAGTTTTCTCTATCCTTAGAGGGTAAGTCTTCTAATGGCCATGCTTTCAGCTCTCATCCAAGGGCCAAATGGGAGTTTTTCATGGGAATCATGAATATTAGGGCAGACCTGTTGAATATGACCTAGGCTTCCACAACTATAGCAGAATTCAAATAATCTTTCATATTTGAAATATATCCTTGTTGTTGGCCTTCTAGGTCGAGTTAAAGGGAAACCTTCAGGCAAGGGTTTTTCAACATTTATCTCCACCTATATGGGAATGAACCTTCTTAGGGCAACTCCTAAGCCTGAAGCTTGTTCTACTTGGATTAAATTTCCCAACACTTTTCCTATTTTTTTTGCGTTACTGATGGTCATTAATTCAAGAGGGAGACCATGTATTTGCACCAAAACATAGACATATTAAGATTAAGTTCTTGAATACTTAAACCTGGGGGCCATTTGCATATTAACAAATGAAATCCCTTGATACTCCAAGGTCTTTGTGCCAAGAATCTATACTCGTCCTGTTGTGTTTTGAATATAAACAGGAAGGTGTTGATGTAGGCTTCGATGAAATTATTTTCCATACTAGAGCATGATCTGATAGTAACACTGTTGTTTTTTTTTTTTTGGCTCAAGATTGGCCATTCTAGAGTTTCAGCATTTGGGCTAGGAGTGCTCGATTCTGGGAGGGAAGCCATTTCTGGGTTTTCTTAGCTGAATGGATGCGGTTTAGGGGAGGATATTTTGGGATGGATGAATTTGGGTTAAGAGTGAGATGAGGCTCGATATATTCAAGAAAAGGGAGGGTTAGAACTGGGTCTCTGTCTTCTCCGAATTGCGAGGGAGGGTGGTCAGGTAGCAGCAGAGAACTTGGGTTTATTCCACTAGGGTGGATTAATCTCATTGGGGAGTGACAGGGCTGATCATGGAGAGACAGAGGTTCCAGCGAGGGAAAGGATCAGCGGCCTTGTTTATCTTAGTTGTTTCTAATAAGTTAGTTCATAACAAAGAACCTGATCCACACTTGATAAAAATAAAAAATAAAAAATAAATAAAAATAAAAAATAAAAAGAAGAAAAAGAAGAAGAAGAGAGAACGCCTCGCCTGGTATTGGTCCTGGTCCAAAGACGGATTGTTACTAGTAACCCTTTGATTTTAAGAAAAGGTTTTCTATTGCTAGGTCTTGGTATTCCAAGAGAGGCAGAGCCGAACGAGTAGCGAGTAGAAATAATAAAAAATAATGATAATATATAAATTCTTCATCGACATAGATACTTTACACTAGGTAAGCCACCATAACCAATGCAACGGGCTATTATAACTACCAATTTCATTATTAATACAGCTCAAATTTACAACGTCCAAATTCCCACCAGCACAATCACACCCCCAATTCCCCTCTGCCTACACTAACCATGTCCAATGGATAAACAAACCGTAACAAAAGGGAAAAAAAAATCCCAGTATACAGGCAGGAATTCAGGACCAATGCCTACAAAAAGGACGTCAGACTTTCTTCACCTCGCCAGTCTGCTGTCACGATTGAGGTCCTCCCAGCTTATCTCCTGGGCACATTCCCCACATACTGTACTGCAACCAACTTTTGTGCCCTGGCTTCTAAGAGTCAGCAGGTGCGAAAGGTTGGTGCATTTCCGCTGTACCGAATGGTGATTCCTCTTCTCGGATTGTGAGACAGTTGCAGTCTCTGCTGCAGGAGGAGGCATGCTTGACACAGCTGGCCTTTGTTCACGTGCAGATTCATCTAGAGGAACTCGCTGCACTTCTTCCCATTCTAATGTTCTCTGATATACTTCCCAAGCCATGTCTTGCTCTTCTTTTGATAGTTTTTCTTCTTCATTCTCTTGCAAAAGGGTCTCGTGTTCATGGCAATTGAAAATCCAACTGGAATCATAGTAAATGCATTAAGAACCCAGTAAATACTCTTTTCTTCTTGTAATACTGAATTTAAATAAATAAATAAAAGAAACCGTCAACCCAACAATATCATGCAGTAACAGTAGTTTTAATTTAAGATGGTTTGGCTTCTGCCTGTGTCAAACTTCAATGTCGTATCTTGAAACATAGCTCTTTCCAAGCCTGGATGAAGGACGAGGACTGTGGTAGGATGACAGTAACCATAAAGCTTCAGTCAAATTTAATGAATATGGATCCAATTTTTATGGATTAGCTAACTAAATATATTTAAGATGATGCATCTTGGTTGATGTCCATTTTGTGACATTGTAATTAATCAAACTGGAATAAGGGTAGCCAGAGTTAGAATTAATGTAACATTATGCTTCGTGATTCAAAACAAGAATGTAGCAGGGATGAGGAAACCTTTTAGAAAGATGGCCCGAGCAATGAAATTATTGGAGACCAAAATACTGGTTAGCAATACAATATGCTACCAAGTATATTGAGTTGTGGAGAGCCGAAGAGAGCTTCTTCAGACAAAAACCTAGAGTGCAATGGCTAAATCTCTTTTTTTTTTTAATACAAGATAACATTTTATTAATAGAAGCAAATAAGGCATAGCCCCAGTACACAGGAGATATACAAGCAGCATACACCTAGTCACAGAAAAAGGAGCTAGAAAGGGATACAAGAAAGTCATTGAAGCAAGCTCCATTAAGAAAACAAGAAGATGCCCAAAGAAATAAAGTATGGAAGAAGAAACTTCTTAGCTCATCCGGAGAATGCTCCCTGTTTTCAAAACTTCGACCATTCTTTTCAATCCATAAGCACCACTTGATAAATAGAGGAATCATCCTCCATACATCCTCAATGTGTGAATTGGCCTTGCATCATTGCCAACAAGCAAATAAATCAACCACCCTCTTGGTCACTACCCAAACAATGCCCATTCTATGAAAGATTTCCGCCCATAACATTCTTGCCACCTCACAATGAAGTAAAAGATGGTCAACTGATTCTCGATTCTTATTACACATATAACACCATTCCGTTATGACAAGACCCCTCTTTCTCAAATTATCCAATGTCAAAAACTTTCCCAAGAGCTGCAGTCCACCCAAATAAGGCAACCTTAGGAGGCACCTTAGTTTTCCAAATAGGTTTTCAAGGGAACGAAGTATGATTTTGGCTTGACAAAGACTTGTAAAATGACCGAACAGAAAACTTCCAATCCCCAGTCTTCATCCACAGGATCCGGTCCACCTCATAATTACCAAATTGCAAGGAATACAAGAAGTTATAAAAATCATAAATAATTCCAATTTCCCAATCATTAATAGCTCTACTAAAATAAACAGTCCACAAAGGGAACCCACTAGAACGATCTAGCAGCTCAGCAGCACCGAAGCCTCCTGATTAAGGGCCATCCTAAAAAGAGAGGGAAATGTGGTGTTGAGAGCTGAATCATCACACCATAAGTCATGCCAAAAGTTCATCCTCACACCGTCACCAACCTATAATTTAATAAACCAAGTAAAATCCTCCCATCCATTTCTAATATTCTTCCACAGACCAACACCATGCACACCTCTCACTTCATTTGAACACCAACCCCCTCGCAAACTCCCACACTTCAACTCAATAATAGTCTTCCATAAAGGTGATTCCCCTTCTTGGAGACCAAAACACTGCTTATCTTTTTCAGGCCATGAAAAAAGTCTTCACAGCATAAGCAGAATTGTATCTGTGAAGAGAATATGGAACTAGAATGGAAAATCCTCTCAAAGCAAAGAACATTGTGGTAGAGTACTTCAAGAAAATTTTGTGGACCTTTTCCAGCACCTATTGATATGGAAACACTACACGTGGCCCTTTCTTTAGGATTAACCAACTCACAGAGTGAGAACCTACTTTGTGAGGTCATATATCAAGTCCTCGCTAAAGGACAACAAAGCCCCGGGACCTAATGGATATAACTCTCTATTCTATAAAAGGTCTTGGGGTATGGTCAGACATTTGATCACAAAAGCTATTAAAGCTTTCTTCCACTCCGGGAAGCTATTGAAGGAAATAAACTCTACTGCTGTGACATTGATTCCCGAGGTAGCAAACCCAACCAAATTGAAGACTATCGGCCTATCTTTTCTGCAATACCATCTACAAATGTATCAGCAAGATATTGGCCAATAGAATGAAACCACTGCTACCAAAGCTGGTGGGAAAGCAACAAATGTGTTGTCACCTTCCATCTAAGACAATTCCTCGTCGCGCGTTGTTATACTCTGATCCCAAATCACAGGATCATCTCGAGTCGTCATCTCAAGAAGACAAAATGTTATACAGGAATTAAATGCAGATCTGCGCCAACAAAACCAAAGAAATGGTTTCCTGAGAAAATCCCAGTCACCGGAGGGAGGACTGACACCAAAGGGAATCATTACAACTTTTTCAAACTTTCAAATAAAAAATAAAAATAAAATTCAACTTTTTCAAATTCCAAAACAAAATTATATTATAACAATATTTTAATTTTATAATATTTTTTATTAAACTTTTTCTCTCATTCCCAAGACCCAATAAATACTTAACTCAAACTATCTCACTACTATTCACAAACCACCTTTACTACTATTCGCAAAATTTTCATCTCGTCTCACTCTCTAAGCATCCCTTAAGGAGTTGGCCCTCAGCTTTGCCAGTGCTCGTTGGCTTGCGAATACAGGGGAAGAATGTTCATTCTTGGAGGGAAAAAAAGAGTTTTTCAAGATGTATCGCGATGGTGCCAAGGCAATGTTTGCTCACCGGCATTCTAGTGATTTTGGATGATTCTTAGAAGTTACAGACTATGGTGGAAGTCGGCGGCATGGTCTTCTAGCGATCCTGCAGGCATGGAAGAAAGTGGGTGGAAGAGCCTTTCTATGGAGATTAAGCACATTCTATCCATGCCTATCCTGGCAAATAAGACACAAGTGTTGGCTCCAAAATAGGACAGAATGACAGATAAGGGGAAGGAGATGAGGAAGCAAGTTTAGTCTTATGCAGAGGATGCAATAGGTGGTGCAGTTATGGAGATTAAGCATTGTGGAGGGATTACATGTGAGGGTTTTGAAGATGAATTTATGGCATTACTCACAGCTATTGCGGCTGGATATGCACAATCCAAACTGATCCATCCATTAACTCAACTGAAAAAAGAGAAAGAGAACTCAAGCAACTTATGTGGGCCATGAAAGATGAAGGTGGGAGAAAAGCTCTAACCAAGGGCATCTCAAGGGGAGGGGCAAGATGGTTGCTTTATGAAGCCAAAAAATAATATCATGGAATAAAAGGGGGCCTGAATGAATATAATAAACAGCTCCAAGTCAGAAACTTACTTCGTCAATGGAAGAGTGATATAATTGTTTACAGGAGACCAAATTGGAATTCATCACACGGGAATTAGTTTGGAGTTTATGGAGAGGTCAACATGTAGGGTGACCGTACTTGCCATCGAAAGGTGCATCCTGCGGCATTCTAAATATGTTTAATAAAAGGGCGGTGGAAAGGATGGAGGAATATGTGGGTGAATTCACTGTGGCTTGCTTTTTTATGAATGTAGAAGACAATTTCCAGTAGCCATTCGCTGGAATTTATGGCCCTAATATTGATTCAGAGAGAAGGTCATTGTGGGAAGAATTGGTAGGACTTCTTGGTGGGAGTTACCAAGCTGCATAGGGGGTGACTTCAATGTAACTCTCTTCCCAAGTGAAAAATTGGGTGTGTCCCAAATCACTCCCACCATGAGGGAGTTTTCTGATTTCATTTCGGAACAGGAGCTTAGGGATATTCCATTAACTGGAGGTACGTTTACTTGGTCCAACAATCGAGAATTCCCATCTTGGTCGAGGATCGATAGGTTTTTATTAACTCCTGACTAGGAGTTACATTATCTGAACGTAACTCAAAGGGAACTATCCAGGTTATGCTCTAATCACTTCTCCATCATCCTAGACTGTGGAGGCATTCAAGGGCGTAGAAGGTACTTTAAATTTGAGAATATGTAGCTCAAATTTGATGGTTTTGTAAATAGGATTAGACAATGGTGGTTTTCTTAAAATTTCCTAGGCTCTCTGAGCTTCCTAATGGCATGAAAGTTAAAAGCACTGCAACAGGATCTAAACGAATGGAATGAACAAGTTTTTCGCAATGTGATGCAACAAAGGTGCTCTTTTTTGGAAGAGCTACAGGGGCTAGAGGGAGACGAGGTAAGAAATCTCTCTGAATATGAGAGAACGCTCAAGAGAAAGGTAGCCACAGAATTTGAAAGAGTGACATTGCTGGAGATCTCTTGGCAACAAAAATCAAGGTTGCTATGGCTCAAGGAGGGAGATAGGAGCACGAAGTTCTTCCATGGCTAATTCTCATAGAAGATCCTTTTTTTTTTTTTTTTTATTTATTGGCACCGGATGTCTAGGATCAGCATCCCAACTAATCCTAGGGGAACAGAGGCCATCAGCCAGGAGTTTCATGCAATTGCACCTTGGATAACTCAAGGGAAAAATCCCTCAGTCCAATCGTCCCTAGAGATTGTTTGAACCCTAAAGGATAGCTTAGTTGGTCAGGCCCTGAGTTTACTCCCTAATGGCCACTAGTTCAAGTCCCCTCATGGCCACTGGAGGTTTACCTGGCCGTTTACTTCAGGACCCTGTGGGATTAGTCAAGGTGCGAGCAATCTAGCCCGGACACTCACGGATATTTATAAAAAAAAAAAAAAAAAAAAGATTGTTCGCACCTAAGGGAATTTGAACCTTTAACCTAAGGGGAGCATACCCCGAACTCTCTTAGGAGAAATAATGCTATTGATATGTTGATGGTAGATGGTGCAGTGTCCTTGGATCAATTAGTCATCAAGAATCACATCACGCAGTATTTACCAACACCTCCTATATGAACATCACACTTGGCGACCAAAAGTGGATGGTTTGACCTTTCCAGCACTAGATCAGAAGTGCACAAGGTGGCTAGAGAGACCTTTTGAGGAGAATGAAGTGGGCAACCTGTGACATGGCTAGTGACAAGGCTCCAGGCCCTAACGGTTTTACCATGGGTTTCTTTCAAGTTTGTTGGAAAGTGATCAAGGGCGGCCTTATGCAGGTCTTCCAAGATTTTCACACGAATGCCAGCTTTGAAAAAAGCCTTAATGCTACTTTCCTAGCACTCATTCACTCATTCCCAAAAAGATGATGTATGTGGATGTTAGAGACTATCACGCATTAGACTGAAGTGTTAGCGAATCGATTGAGTAGGGTGGTGAAAAAGGTAATTTCGATGCCGCAAAACGCCTTTATCAAAGGTCTATGTAGATTTGACAAATGGGATGAGACACAAAATTCTCATCTCATCTCATCATTACAACCTTTTCAAATTCTCACACAAAATATAATAAACAATTTAACTTTTTCAAATTCCAAAACAATAATAATATTAAAAAATAATATTTTAAACTTTCATCTAAATCAAAAAATTATCATCTCACTATCCAAACCTAGTCTTAATTGCAAATGAAATTTTGGATGGACGACTCAAATCTAGAGAACCCAGGTTACTTTGCAAATTAGACAGAGAGAACCTATGATCACGTCAACTAGAAGTTCCTACTTTATTTACTTGCAAGATGTGGCTTTGGGGAGAAATGGCAAAAATTTGCATCTCTACAGCTACTCTATCTTGGTGAATGTTGACTCCTCCCATGGTTTGGCATAGGGAGACCCACTCTATCCTTTACTTTTTTTATTCATCATAGAAGCTCCTAGTAAGATGATTGTGGGTCTTGTGGAAGGTGACTCTCTCTATGGTTTTCTGGTAGGGAATGGAGATTATGGTTCTATGGATATTTCTCATGTGCTTTTTGCTGACGATACTCTTTATCTTCTATGCAGCAAATGTCGGGCATATCCAATCTTTGAGGGCTCTACTTCTTAGTTTTGAAGATGTCTCGGGCTTGAGAGTTAATCTCTCAAAGTCTAAATTGGTGCCGGTGGGGGCTGTCCCTGTCACAGAGAATTTAGCCTCTATTGGGATGTACAACAGTGTTATCTTTACCCTTGAAGTATCTTGGCTTATCATTGGTGCCCCCTTTAAATCAGAGAGGATTTAGAATGGGCGTGGTTGAAAAGGTGGAGCACAGATTGGCTTCTTGTAAGAGGTTGTATTTTTCTAAAGGTGGTAGGCTCACTATGATTAAAAGCACTCTTTCTAATTTACCGACCTATTTTCTATCCTTACTCCCGCTCCCCACAAAGGTTGCCAACCGTATAGAGAAGCTACAACGGGACTTCTTGTCGAGTGGATTGGGGGAAGAGTTCAACCTTCACTTGGTTAATTGGTCCCTTGTATGTACCCGGATTTCTTTGGGTGTTTTGGAAATTCGTAACTTGAAGAAATTCAACCAAGCTCTATTGGGTAAATGGTTGTGGATGTACCGAAATGAAAGGGGGCTCTATAGAAGTCCGTTATAGATTCACAGTTTGGGGAGACTTGGGGAGGATGGTGCTCGAATGAGGTATGTGGCACATATGGGATGGGTTTGTGGAAATACATTAAGAGACAATGGGAGATCTTCTGAAGACATGAATATATTGTGATGGGTGACGGCTCTCATGTCAGATTTTGGTATGAGTAATGGTGGGGTGAATGTAGCCTCTACGACACCTTCCTTGCCACTTTTGAGATCATGCGAGAAAAGGATGCAACAGTAGCCGATCTCTTGGTCTTTTCTAGTGACTCCCCTCAATGGAATGTAGAATTCATTAGGACAGCCCAAGACTGGGAGATGGAGACTATCACAAAGTTCTATGAGGCATTGTATTATGTAAGCATGACAGAGGGTACCATAGATAAGATGAGCTGGAGCCCCTCCAAGAAAGGAAAATTCATGGTCAAATCGTCTTACCAAGTTCTAACGAGTCCTAGAATGACCATGTTTCCATGGAAGAGCATATGGCAGAAGAAAGCTCCTTCAAAAGCAGCTTTCGTATGGATAGCATCTCTAGACAAGATCCTCATCATAGATAATTTGAGGAAACGTCAGGTAATGGTGTTGGATTGGTGTTGTATGTGTAAGAAGAATGGTGAATCAATGGATCATTGTTTTTACATTGCGAGATGGCTAGGACCATGAAGAATGATTTTTTCACGAGAATTGGATTGTTATGGGGGCATTCCTCTTAGACAGGTGGATTTCCTTGCAAGCTGGAGAGGCCTTTGAGGTAACTCACAAGTAGCAGCAATCTGGAGAATGGTTTCTATATGTATGTGTTCGTGCATTTGGCAAGAGAGAAATGATAGAAGCTTCGAAGATCGTGAGAGAACAATAGATGAGCTTAAAGTTTTTTTTTTTTGATAAGTAAAGGTAATTATATTATCAAAAAGGAGGCAAAAGCCTTATACAAAGATTAGTGACCAGTTCTATGTTTGATCCATGGCTATAAGGAATTCATGTAATCCCAAACCATTGAAATCAACCGCTATGGTCCATGTACAAAGAGTTCTAAAGAAAAAGACTATCAAATCCTCCATCGATCTCTCTTTGTCCTCGAAAGTCCTATCATTGCGCTCTCGCCATAAACACCACATGATGCATATAGGGATCATCTTCCACACCGCTTTTATTTGTTGATTTCCTCTCAAATTATTCCAACTGGCCAGAACCCCGACCACCGTCTCCGGCATCACCCAAACTAAGTCCAATCTGCCAAAGACCTCATTCCATAACCTTCTTGCTACCTCACAGTGTATTAAGAGATGGTTCACCGATTCACCTCCCTTCTTACACATGCAGCACCAATCTGCGATGATCATCCTACGCTTCCTCAAGTTATCAGTTGTGAGAATCTTACCCAATGCTGCAATCCACACAAAGAAAGCTGCTTTGGGTGGCGCCTTATGTCTCCATATCTTTCGCCATGGAAACTGACCAGGTGTCTCTTGAGAAAGAGACTTATAGAACGAGCGTACCGAAAAAGTACCTTTAGCTGTAGGTATCCACCAAAGACTGTCCTGTGAATTACCCGGTTTAATAGAATACAAAAGGCTGTAAAATGCTTCAATACTACTCATCTCCCAATCTTGTGCCACCCTACTGAAGTGGATGTTTCATTGAATTTGCTCCCCTGATCTTTCCAGTACATCAGCTACTGAAGCATCAATATCTCTTGCAATTCTGAATAAAGAAGGAAATGATTCCTTTAGAGCCACATGATCACACCAAGTGTCGTACCAAAACTTAATACGGGTTCCTCCTCCTAACCGGATTCGAGTATATCGATTGAAGACCTCCCACCCTTTTCTTATATGTATCCACAAGCCCACTCCATATGCTCCTCTCACTTCTTTTGTACACCAACCCCCCCATAGGTCTCCATATTTGCTCTCTATTACCGTCCTCCACAAGGTATCAGGATCCTTATGGTATCTCCACAGCCATTTACCTAGTAATGCCCGATTGAAGGTTCTCATATCTCTAATGCCCAAACCCCCATTCGAGATGGGGCTACATACCTTTTCCCACTTAACAAGGTGAAATTTTTGTTCCGCTCCCAGTCCCCCCCACAAGAAATCCCTTTGAAGTTTCTCCAGCCGAAGAGCAACACTTGCTGGAATAGGAAAGAGACAAAAAATATGTGGGTAGATTAGACAAAGTACTCTTGATTAGAGTAATCCGTTCACCTTTAGACAGTATAATCTCTTCATCCGGCAAGCCGACGTTCCACTTTCTCAATTACTGACTCCCATAATGACACCGCTCTCGACGCCGCCCCTAGTGGAAGTCCCAGATAAGTCATGGGTAAAGATGCAGTCGTGCATCCCAATATGCTAGCCAACTGTCTAAAATGTCGAACACTTCCAATAGGCACCATCTCAGATTTTTCCAAATTGACTTTCAATCCGGAAGTTACTTCAAAGCACAGGAGAAGGGCCTTCAAAATTCTGAGCTGGTTAGGATCTGCTTCACAAAAGAAAATAGTATCATCTGCGAACAACAAGTGAGAGACATTAACAAGTCCCCTATTCGGGGAGCCGATCTTAAAACCAGTTAGAAAACCACTCGTAACCAAGGTTGATGACATCCTACTCAGTGCCTCCATCACAATAACAAAGAGTAAAGGGGATAACGGATCTCCTTGTCTCAAGCCTCGTGTACTACGAAAGAACCCAGTTGGGCTTCCGTTTATCAAGACGGAGAATTTCGCCGTTGATATGCACCACCTAATCCAAGAACACCATCTCTCTCCAAACCCGCATTTCCCCAAAAGATCCAGAAGGAATTCCCAATTGACATGATCATATGCCTTCTCCATATCCAGCTTGCATATAATCCCTGCCTCGCCTGTTTTCAACCGACTGTCTAGGCATTCATTCGCAATAAGAACTGCATCTAAGATTTGTCTATCCTTAACAAAAGCATTCTGAGGTTTCGAAATAAGCTTTCCCACTACCTCACTCAGACGATTCGCTAGTACCTTAGAGACAATCTTGTAGACCCCACTTACTAGGCTAATAGGTCGGAACTCCTTAATCTCTTCCGCCCCTACCTTCTTTGGAATAAGTGCAAGGAAAGTAGCATTCAGGCTTTTTTCAAACTTTCCGGCAGAGTAAAACTCGTGGAAAACCTTCATGAGGTCATCTTTTAATACAGCCCAGCAAGATTGGAAAAAACCCATCGAGAAACCGTCAGGGCCCGGCGCCTTATCTTTTACCATTTTCCTTACAACTTCAAAAACCTCCAACTCCTCAAAAGGCCTCTCCAATCGGTCTACCTCATTATGTTCGATGGAATCAAAAGCAAGCCCTTCCAATTTAGGTCGCCAACCCACCTGTTCAGAAAGTAAATGCTCAAAGAAGTCTACTACATGGTGATTTATCACTGACTCATCCCGGCACTCCACTCCATCAATTTTCAGCATTTCAATGTTGTTGTATCTTCTATGTGAGTTAGCTATTCGGTGAAAAAACTTGGTACTTCGGTCTCCTTCCTTCAACCATAACGCTCTTGACTTCTGGCGCCATGATGTCTCTTCAAGAACTACTATTCTTTCCAGATCTGCTTCCAACCCCTTTTTTACAGCCATTTCTTCTTGTGTTAAGGGCCGATTTTCTTGTATTCTTTCCAAATCTTGGATCTCCAACTCCTTGCTTTTTTTATGCTCCCCTATATCTCCAAAAGACTGTTTGTTCCACTGCTTTAGGTCTTCTTTTAAAGCTTTCAATTTACCTGCAAAAATGAAACTAGGGGTTCCTTGTATCTGATAAGAAGACCACCATTGTCTGACCTTTTCCTCAAAACCCTCTGCTTTCAACCACATATTTTCGAATTTGAAGGACCTACGCCTCCTATGAACCCCTCCACAATCCAACAAAATAGGCCAATGATCCGAACTCAAACGCGACAATCTCTTTTGCCACACATCTGGAAAGTGGCATTCCCACTCTGGTGAGATAAGAAATCTGTCTAGTCTAGACCATGTATGATTATTGGACCAGGTACAAGCTCCCCCCACTAGTGGTAAATCCACTAGATTCAAATCAAAAATACACTCCGAAAAATCAGTCATAGCTGGCCTCATTCTTCGATTCCCAAAACACTTTGTTGGGAATCTAGTTACATTGAAATCTCCACCTATACACCAAGGAAGGTCCCCACCAACTATGTACTCCAGCCAATTCTTCCCACAACAATCTTCTCTCATGGTCTAGGTTAGGACCATATACACCTGCAAAAGCCCACTTAAAGTCGTCTTCCACGCTTCTAAAAGAGCAAGCCACCGAGTAAACTCCCACAAACTCTTCTATTTTCTCCACCACTCTTCTATCCCACATCACTAAAATGCCACCCGATGCCCCTTTAGCTGCCAAGTATACCCAGTCTACATATGTGCAGCTCCATATACTTCGCACCATATTTCTACTAATTAGTTTCAGCTTTGTCTCCTGTAAACACACTATATCCGCCTTCCACTCACGTAGTAAGTGTCTTATTTGTAGACGCTTACTAACCTCGTTTAACCCGCGGACGTTCCAAGATACAATTTTTGGTTTCACTTGGAATATGTCACCCCCTTCCCTTTGGTCCTTTCCTTACTAGCACTTCCTTCCGAATTCATGGACCAATTTAACCTCTTCAACTCTCTCTGTTTTTTTGACTCTGCTTTTCTATGTTGATGATGGCCTGATTCAATAACTGTAAGAAGAGCCATGAACTGTTCTTCGTACCCTTCACACCTCAATCCCACCAAATGCTGAATTTCCTTTACCGTATTAAAAACCCAATCTGAAATCCTAGGTTGTTCTGGACTCAAGGAGTTTAGAGGTATTGGCTCACTCTCTTCATCTTGTGTTGCCCCTGCTACCACAGCTATCTGTAAAGGAACCATACTGTTCAGAACTGCATCCATGTCTTGAACTCCCTGCCTATGGAAAGTGTCTTCAACCAACGAAGCTTCTTCCACCCCTATGATATCTAAACAGCCCTGAGAATGCCTTAAGAGCATTTCATCATCAGAACATCCCAACTCCTCACTGACAGAGCCCACCGAGAGACCATTTTCTGTTGCCGGCATCCCACCAGCCTCCAAACACAAGAAGGCGTCGTTATCCTGCACATCCACCGTCGGAAGGGTCACCAAGCCTCCCATCGGCGAGTTCTGTTCCATTTCCGGCGAAAGAAAAGAGGCCATCTGCCTCGGAAGGTGATTTGAGGATTCTGTCACGGTTTTCCGGCCACTCCACTCAGGCGTACCGTCATTGGAGAGCTCCACCGTCAGCATCGGCAGATTCTGGCTCACCTCCGACGAGTTACCCTGCGCCGGCGACCGTCGCGCCTGCTCCGACGAAGGAGCACAAGGCTCGGTTCTCTCCCGAGCTGTGATCTCTAGGCTGAAGACCGGCACATGGGCCGTGACTTGGGTGCCCGGTATCTTTTCGGGTTGACCCTGGGCTAACTCAGGCTTATGAGCCGTGGCCTGGCCCAGGCTTTTATCTTGATTCAGACCAACGGGCCACGGGCTGGGGCCAGGTTGTTGTGAACCTGAGCCCTTTTCGGAAATGCCAATAGGCTGGGCTTTGGGCTGAGGCCCTATCTTCAGCCCAGGTTTTTGTCTCCACTTAAACCCATACTCCAAAATCTCCTTCCCCTTTCCCTTACCCGTGGGCCTCAGAACTTGGCCCGGCCCCTTCCATCCCCTCTCACTTATATCCCCTGCCTTATATTGCCCGACCACCTTTCTCATTTCAGCCACCTCCCACTGCAGTTGCCATACCTGTCTCTGCAGCTCCTCAATTTTCCTTCCCACGTCTCTGTCACCTACACTGTTTCCTTCTGAATAATGTACACCATGAGTGGCTCGAGGCCATCTCCTGTCAGAGTTTACCACGCCACCTCCCATACCATCATGGACCAATGCCTCCTTATACGACCTCATAGTTGTCTTCCATGGCTGAGCACCTCCATGCATGCCGGCAGCCCTTCCTTGTCCTTCCATCACAGCTTCCTCCAGCACATCTCTCATTCTCTTCCATCCACTTCCCCCTTCCCCTTCCGGAATGAAAATGGAACTTTTCTTTCCATCCTCCCTGTACACAGACACCACAATGAATCTTCCCCTACCATTGAGACATCTCTGAGCAAGCAAACGTCGATGCCCTTCCCTGATGGTGCTATAGACTTCCTTTTGCTCACCACTTAAGCATACTTCCAAGGTCTTACGCAGCCACTGAACAGAGTTTTCTTCTAACCAAAGCTCTTGTTCATTCTTCCATTTTCGCTCAATAATACGAAGATGTTTGCCTACCTTAGTAAGAATAAATAATTTTGACTCTATCACAAGTTCTCTCAACAAACCCATTACAACAGCACCTAAAAACCACCTTAACTCCCCATGGGAGTTGCTGTGTTGGTGTTTACGCTAAGAAAAATTTCTCTCAGAATGTACGGAGAGAAAATTTTTTTCATAATGTACGGAGAGAATCAAATCTAGAAAGCTACAGGAATGTCCCCGTAGCTTAAAGTTTTCTTTTTTAAGACTTTGTTCTTATGGGCGGGGGACATGATCTTCTGCTTTTGATTGTAAACTCTAATTCGGTTATTCTCATGTATACTCCCTGTGTACTTGGGCTTTGCCTATTATGAATAAAATTTCTTGATTATCTATCAAAAATAGAAAGTCAAAATTCACCAAGAAATAAAGAAAATCAAAATCAAAAATTAAAGGCATCACTTTTACAGAGCAGCAATAAAGCAAACAACTATGCAATCGTGACATCTTAAATTACAAAGACTGGGATCAGTAAGATGTGACCTTTCCTGCACATTGATACCAACCAACAAGTTACATGCCCTAAACAAGTAATAGAAGTTCCAGGCAGCATGATCATAAAATAGTTATATTGAGAATAAATCAGGATTGGGACAAGTCACCGAATTAGACTCTTGTCAGTAGATACTAGAGAAAGAAACTACCTTGGATAATGTTTTCCAAGCAAACTTTCCATTATATTGTCTGAAGAGCAGCTTCCATGAGAAAGAGGTATTGCCTGCTTAAGGGATTTTCCAAGTTGGCCGGTCATATTGTTGTTCCTTGTATGACCATTCTCTTGGCCCAGATCAGTTAGAGTGTCCAGGTTCTCATCATCACCAAACTCAAAGAGATGCAACATCTCTTCTTTAGAAATAGTCCTTCCTACCTGCTGTCTATCTAGCACCCTTGCAGCCAGGCCCTCCTTTGTCACCTGTTAAAACCATTTACTTTGTTAAAGATCCATTAAGAAACAAAAACCATATAAAAGCATTATGTTCTGCTACTACCTGGCGCTTATAAATTTTTTCTTCCATAGTTCCATGGGCCATCAGTCGGTAAGCAAACACTGGCTTTTTTTGTCCATACCTGAAAATATGGGAAATATTTTATGAGAAATAATCAATTTGAAGCCTATCAAGCAAGTATTTATTTCTTCCTCCTTGAGGGAAAAATAGTCGCAAAAAAACTCTGATTTGACTCCAACAAAACTGATAATTGTAACACCTTGGGCTTCCTCATGGCAAGCACATCCAGGGAAAAATTTGCATGGGTCTTTCATAACGAAATTTGAAAGTCGTCACTCTAAATGTGGAAGCTCAAGTAATAGTGTTAAGAGTTTAATTGCAGAAATATCCCCCATTCCAGAATTTAAGTTTAGAGTTTGAAAATCCAGTGTCTCCTCAGTTTGAGTAGTTTTTTCATATATGTTTATGGAAAAATAACTATTTTTCCAAACTCTGTTTCTAGTGAATTTGGTGTACTGTCCAGCTGCTGAAGCAGTTCTTTGGAAGGGCAAACCCACATAATCCTTGTCTTTTATATCCCTTCTGTGAATCTGCTTATTTTTAGCATGCCAATCTATCAAGTACAATGCTTCTGTCATTTCAACACCCACATAATCCTTGTTATGATAAAATGAAAAGATGCCGAAACCCACCTCCAAGCCCGATATATAGCCTGAAGATCATATGTTGGATTCCAAGAGCCATCAACTATAACAACGCGGTTAGCGGCATGAAGATTAATCCCCAAAGATCCAGCTCTTGTTGAAATCAAAGTGCACTTCACCCTCCTATTCGTTGGCTCATTGAACGTCTCCACCAGCTTTTGCCTCTCAGAGCTCTCAGTTCTTCCATCTAGCCTGTGCAGAGATTCAAAGAAAAAAGAGTAACTTCAGAAATAATACACTTGTGGAGGGCAAGTCATGTCCATAAAAACTTCAGTTAACCATTGTTCCATATAAAGTCATACATAAGAATCAGAGCTACGCCTAAGTGACTACAAGAACGGGTGAAAAAAAAGCAGACAACCAGTGAGAATGAGTGATCAAGAGAAGCAGCAATGTCAGCATCTGCTGAAGATTCCAATTGTGTGCATGCAGATATTATATATATATATAGACACACAGGCGTGCACACACCACAATAAGTATTATGGAGCTGTGTCTAAAATAGTGGTGTAAAACTATTTACATTGTTATCTATATTGAACCACGATTGCCATTGCAAGAGTGACCCAAATATAAAGATTTTTTTGTTTTTTTTAAAACAAGCATTGAACTTGAGTGTTTTTCTTTGTCATCCCTTAGGAGACATCGGTTACCAATTAAATAGTCTACATCACTATAAAAAAAACCCAAAGATATATCAAAGTGGTTGGGGCCCACTCAAAATTGATCAGGTGTTGCCTGTCATGGTTCACCTTACATATAGGAGAGAACGCAGTGACAGAAACCCCACCCTTTATTTGCAATCTCATTCAACTATTTTGATTTTCTTTTGCAGTTCTTATAACACCCCGAAACTGCTTCATTCAAGTTAATGGCTTCAATTGTCAAGCATAGATATTCAAGAAGCTGATGAGAGAAACATCTGTCAGGTTGAAAATGTTTACGGAGATATGTACCCACCTATACCAGTCTTTTCCTTTCTTCCAAAGCTTCCCACTTTTGCCACCTCGGGGTAATCTTGAAAGATAAAGTTCTATCAGATCTAAGGTTGGAATGCTCTGGCTAAAGACCAATACCTTATCCTCCATTCCAGAAGACATGGTTAGGATTTCAAGCAACAAAACCATCTTGCCACTATAATCAGGCTCTTTAAAATTATTTTCATGAAGAAGACCATTCCACCAATCCTGAAAGGGGATAAATATAAAACATGAAACTTGACGAAAGGTCAAGAAAATCCCAGCAATTATACGCACGCACGAGCATGAGCATGAGCACAAGCACGTACAGATATATACATATATAGAAATAAATACTCCTTTATGATTGTTTGTTGTTTATCTTTATTGATTTTTGGTACAAACTATCCGCGTTTCTCACTTTCAATTTAGCAAATTCAACTAATTGGTTTGTAGATTAAAAAAAAACAAAGTTATTAATAAAGATATTCTCAATATACATACTAAAAGACACTAGACATGTTGAATCAAATTAGAATGCAGTCATAATTACATTACTAAGAATCAATATTACTTGGATAACATAGCAGTTGTATCAAATGGTTTGGTAACGATTCAAAATTAGTAGATTAATCTTAGTACTCACATATAACTTTTATATGTAACTTTTTTTTTTTTGGAAGGTAACTTCCATCTATACAACTAGAAGAGTTATGTAGAAATATTATTTTATAGAAATTTATTATTTATTGTTACTTTTATAACTAGTAAACTTTTATTGGGCTAATTTAATGAATGACATGCAATTTAAAAACAATATTTGAAACCGTTAGTAAGTCCCATCATATTCGCTCCGTACAACCAAAATTCAGATGAGGAAAGTTTCATTTTTTTTTTTTTTTTCTCTCCAATTTTCCTAAACACTTACTGATAGAATCAAAAGCTTTTTCATTTTCAAGGGAAGGAAGTTCTTTGCTCATTACTTAGAGAAGCTGGAAGGTGATGAATAAGGTGAGAATGGGGTTGTCCACGGCAGAATGGCTTGCCAAAGCATTGGAGGATTGTTTGAAGGGCGCAACGAAGGATTTCTATACCACGGTACAGGAAGGGAATCACAGCTTCATAGCGCAAAGGTGCTCTAATAGTGGAATACGGTGGTGGTAGTATGTGCAACTTCATCTTCGTACCAGGGGAGGCGGAGGGGAAGGGATGGAGAAGGATGATGGAGGCGTTGTGGGATTTTGTAAACAAAGGAAGAGGACCAAACTGAAACAAGGGTAGAGCACTCATGGTGGCGGTGTCTCAGCCTCAACATCGATCCTATAGCGAGGTTCTAGAGGCAACATCGAAGCCGGTGCAACCCAGTGACAGGGGTAGGGGAAGCAATGTTAGGGAAGTTCCAAGAGGAGCCTCTGCAAGTCTGGATAATGGATAGAGGTATGGCAGAGATCTTCATACCATAGGGACAAGCACTGTGCAGTGGGAGGGTAGCAGGGGCAGGCCTATTGTGTGCCTGGCACAAGGTAGTGTACACAATACGCTGCTGGACGTGAAGGAGCAACTCTGTCTGCTTCAAGACAGAGTGGACTTTTAATACGGTGTGAAGAGGAAAAAAGGGTTGTGGGTGTGGGCTTGGAGAAAAAGGGCTTTGAAAATGGGCTTCAGTGTGGAGGAACTTGGCCTTATTAGAGAAAGGCAGCTTACAAAGGGCCATACAGGGCAGGAGATGAGCTTGGTTACAGGAGGAAAGGATATGGGTGGCCTGGTTAAAGGAAGGCTACGTAGCAAGCTTCAAAGTACTATGAGCCACTACAATGGGGGCCCAACAGGAGATAAAGGGAGGGCAAAGCTGGGCTTGGGTCCATGATCTGGGCTGCAGCCCATGAGCCAACTAAACCTCTAGAAACAGGCGGGCCCTGTTTGGAGGAGACGAGACCCAACCCTTGTAGGCCCATTAATAGGTAGGTACCCTTCAACGGCGTCGAAGATGGTGCCGACGGTCTCATCGCAAGCAAAGTATCCAGCAACGATGGAGGAGAGGGAGGATACGTCGACGGAGACGGCTGTCTCAGCAACAGTCACAAGTTTTCAAGAACCCACATCAGTGGCAATTATTTTCTCAGCACAGAGTGGACAGAAGGTGCCAATGGGGAGCAGAGTTGAAGGAGCAGTGGACCTCGTCGTGGAATCTCCTCCAGCGAGCTTGTCTGTGGTGGAGCCGACAGTCCTAGTCTTGGATAACCCACTTCCCATAACATTAGCCTTCTCCTGCTGAGTGTGGTCAGAATGAGTGGATGGAAAGCACAGAGGAGGGGGAACTGGAACTAGCGAGGGTTGGTGGTGTTGGGGAAATCAATGTAAAAACTTTACAACTAACAGTGACAGACCCTCTGCGTGAAATTACTGACTTGGAAGGTAGGTCTCCTCTTGTTGAGGAGGAGACAGGATTGCTGGTGGCATTGAAGTGGCCATCAAAGGAAGGGGTTGAGATGGATGGGGAGCCAATACCATTGAAGTCTATACCCCATGTCAAAACACCATTTCGGACTAGGTTATGGATAAGGTGCAGGACATACAGCGCTAAGAGGGGATTGAGTGTGAAGGCTTTAAAGAACAATTTATGGCTTTGTTAACAGCCATTGAAATTGGAAATATTCAGATCAAGAAATCTAGCACAAAAAAATAGCAGGAACTCAAGAGATTGACTTGGTCTATCAATTATGAGGACAGCTCAAGTCGAGAAAGATAAAAAGGGAGGGGGTCGACATTGTCTCCATGAAACCTTAGATTATATCATGAAATGTCCGAGGGCTTAACGAGATAAATAAGCTTCTGCAAATAAAAAATTTGCTCCAAGACTGGAAGGCAAATATTGTGTTTGAAGGAAACTAAGATGGAAAATATTTCAAGAAGTATTGTTAGAAGCTTGTGGAGCTCTCCATATGCCGACTAGGTTTTTCCGGCTTTGATTGGACCAAAAGGTGGAGTACTAGTTTTTATTTTTTATTTGTTGATATCTATGGGTGTCCAGGTTAGCTTGCGCGCACCTCGACTAATCCCACGGGACCCTAAAGTTAACGGTCAGGTATACCTCCAGTGGCCCTAAGGGGATTCAAACTGATGACCATTGGGGAGCAAACCCAATAACTGAAGTACTAGTTATGTGGGATAGAAGGGTAGTGAAAAAACTAGAGTATATTGAGGAGTACACAGTTGCTTGCTCATTCCAAAATAAGGAGGATAATTTTAGATGGGCTTTTGCTGGAATATATTGGCCGACATTGGATAGCAACAGAACCCTTCTATGGGAAAAGTTGGCTGGGTTATACAGCTGGTGGGGCCTGTCGTGGTGTATAATTGGGGACTTTAATCTTGCTAGATTCCCAAGTGAAAGATTGGGAGAATAGCAGGTTGCAGCTAGTAATGTCGAGTTTCTCGAACTGTATTTTTGAGTTGGGATTGGTGGATCTTCCTCTTATGGATGGTGCATTCACATGGTCCAATAACCAGTCGTGGTCAAGATTGGACAGATTTTGAGTCTCCCCGGAGTGGGAAATTCATTACCCAGAGGTATGTCAAAAAAGATTGCCTCGCCTATGTTCTGATCATTTCCATATTTTGTTGGATTGTGGGGGAATTCGATGAAGGAGATATTTTAAATTTGAGAATATGTGGTAAAAAACGGAAGGCTTTGTGGAATGGGTTAGGAAATGGTGGTCCTCATACCACATCCAAGGTACCTAGTTTCGTTCTTGCAGGTAAATTGAAAGCTCTGAAAGAAAAATTTAAAGCTTTGGAATGCGCAGTCATTTGGTGATATAGACAACCGCAAGAAGTCATTGCTGGAGGAGCTTCATGAGCTACAAATAGCACTGGAGGGACAAGCCATTTCATTGGAGGAACTTGCTCAAGGGACAGAACTAGTCTTAGAACTAGAGAGGGTCACCCTATCGGAGGACATTTCTTGGCAGTTATTTTGAGCAGTTATTTACCACACCTGAGTGGAGGCCGAAGATCGATGGGCTAACTTTTGAGTCCATTGAACAAAATATCACTGGTTGGAGAGGCCATTTGAGGAGGCCGAGGTTCATGAAGTGGTAAGAAAAATGGTAAAAGATAAAGCACCAAGGTCAAATGGATTTTCTATGGATTTCTTCCAAACCTTCTGGGAAGTGGTGACGGAGGACTTAATGAAGGTATTTCATGAATTATTCTCCGTTGGAAAATTTGAGAAGAGCCAATACGCCACTTTTATTGCACTTATTCCCAAGAAGATTAGGGCATCAAAAGTTAAGGATTACAGCCCATTAGCCTTGTGAATGAGGTGTATAAGATCATTTCCAAGGTGCTCACAAATCAACTAGGAGTTTTGGGGTGGATCATTACGAAACCCCAAAATGCATTTGTATGGGGAAGATAGATCCTAGATTCAATTATCATCACCAACAAATACCTTGATAATAGAATAAAAGCAGGTAATCTGAGTCTCTTGTGCAAGTTAGATATGGAGAAGACTTACAAGCATGTCAACTAGGATTTTTTATTGTATTTGTTGGGGAGATGTGGTTTTGGAGAGAGGTGGTGCACATGGATTAGATGGTGCATGCCAACGGCGCAGTTCTCAGCTTTGGTGAATGGCTGCCCAGTTGACTTTTTCAACAATTCTCGAGGTTTAAAGCAAGGAGATCCCTTGTCCTCACTTCTCTTTGTCATCGTCATGGAGACACTAAGTAGAATGATCTCAGCGATGGTTACTAGTGGCTTTTTGGCTGGTTTTTTGGTTGGTGACACACATCAAGGTACTATCCACATTCCCCATTTGTTGTTTGCAAGTGATACCCTTATTTTTTGCGAGGCAGATGGCAGATCTAAACTAGATTCAGGCACTAAGGGCACTCCTACTTTGCTTTGAGACGGTCTCTGGGCTGAAAGTGAATTTATCCAAGTCAGAAATGGTTACGGTTGGCAACGTTTGTAATATATGGTTATTGACTAACACCCTTGTTGTAAGATCTCTTCTTTCCCCAAGAATTACCTTAGTCTTCCTCTAGGGGCCAACTCCAAGGCTAAAACCATTTGAGATGCAGCAATTGAGAAAATTGAACGAAAATTGACAAGTTGGAAGAGATTGTATTTGTCAAAAGGTGGTAAGATTACTCTAATTAAAAGCACTATTTCCAATCAACCTACCTATTTTCTGTCATTGTTCCCAATTCCTGCAAGTATGGCACCACGTATTGAGAAACTGCATTGTGACTTCCTTGGGAAGTCTTTGCTCCCCAATCTCTTCTAGTAGTTTGGGAGTTAGAAACCTGAGGGTGTTCAACCAGGCTTTATACTTGGTAAATGGCTCAAGCACTATAATACGGAAACTGAAGCTTTATGGAAGTTGGCGATTGATTATGGATAGGGAGGCTTGTGGGGGGGATGGTGCTTTAAGGAGATAAGCGGGGTTTACGGTATGGGTTTATGGAAGCACACTAGGCAAGGGTGGCGAGTCTTTGCTCGTCATACTAGAATTGCGATGGGAGATGGCTCAAGAACTAAATTTTGGCATGACATATGGTGTGGAGGTAGAGCTCTCAGGGACTTATTTCCTGCAGTACTTATACTTGCACATGAGAAACAAGCTTCAGTGGCAGAGCTCATGGAGAGGGTTGGAGATTTATTCTAGTGGAATGTGAACTTCACTAGGGCGGCCCAAGATTGGGGAGTCAGCAATTTTGAGAATTTCTTCCAGCTTTTATACTCTATGAGACTGAGCACTCAAGGAGCTGATATTTTTATAATCTTTTATTTGCAGACATAAGATATTCATAGGTGTTAGGAGTTGCTATTCTCAACTTTCAGGGAGAAACCTATATCACCAAACATATATTATTATTTGTAGAATAGCCGTTACATTGAAGAACAATTCTATAGCCAACCGCCATTGCGTCCCCAGCGCGGCCTCTTTTGTTTTTTTCTCTGACGTGGCATTTAATTAAATATAAAAAACAAATGAAAGACAAATGATAAAAAAAAAAAAAAATTCTATAAGCGGGAAAGCAGAGATGTCGTCCGTGAGAAGCCAAAAATGAATTAAACTAGAGAGAGAAAAATCCTTTCAAAACCGTAGGCGTCTTCTTCTTCATGAGCCGCGTCTTCTTCGTCCTGGAGAACTTCATGATGGGTGATAAGTGCAGATTACTTCCGAACTGCAGACAGTTTCCATGTTCAGTGCATAAATTCATGGGTGTTGAAGACACCAGTTTGTCCAATCTGTCGAACTTGTGCCAATCCTACATTGAAGATTGAAGTGGTTTGAAGAGAGGAAAGCAGCATTTCGAGTTGAATTGACATAGAAGAAAGTTTTTTTTATTTAAAGAAAACAAATGCAAGGCCCTTTGCACTGCTCAAGTGAGATTATCTACTTCTGCAGCTACTAATTTTCCTGTCCAATCTTTCTAGCTTTGTATTAGATACTGGGAAATATGTTTCAAAATCCTTGAAAGTGGGATTATTGTTTATATTTTCCCATTCAAACAGAATACATAGAACAAGTGTGGTCTACTTCGCTCCCTGCTCTTCTTTCCTTTTAATCAAGACCAACTTCAGTTTCAAATGGAATCTGGTTTTTTCTTTTTGTTTAAAAAAATGCTCATCAGAAATGATTTTTGAAAGGACGAGCTTTTTACTCAACTCAGGAGTTGCTTTTTGAAAGGATGAAGAAGACGCAGCTCGTGAAGAAGAAGAAGAAGACGCCTCTGGTTTTGAAAGGATTTTTCTCTGTTCAGATTTTGTAAAAGGATTTTCTCTCATTATTTTCGTTTTTAGCTTCTCACGGGGCAGAAGTCTATTTCCCGCCTAGTGTGTTTTTTTTTTTAAATTATTAAATCAAATAAAACGCCACGTCAGGGAAAAAAAATAAAAGAGGCCGCGCTGGGGACGCAATGGCGGTTGGCTATAGAATTGTTCTACATTGAAAACATCCATAACCAAAAAACTATTCCATTCCAATTTCTATCCTGCAAATCAAATAAGATCAAAATGGCTGCAGTCACCTAATAAATTATAAAAACATGTTCAGTTTGATATTATCTCATAGATATAAAAAATAGTACTATTGGTAATAAAATAATGATTGCTAGCACTAAAGGAAATGTTTTTGAATATGTCCTCATATATGTCGACAGCAAAATTTCTTCAAATTCTTACCTCTTTCAAAAAGCCACCGCCATTCTTGCTGTGAAGATAATCATTTGTACTCTTCGTCTTCTCTATTTAGAGTTCAAACGTTATCATTAGCAAGCTATTTACTCATAGGATCCAAGTAAAAAAAACAAACAAACAAACAAACAAACAAAAAAGTCTGAGGTATTTATCCTATTAAAAAAAAAAAGTTCTGAGGTATTGAAAACAAACAAAAACAAAAAAGAAATGGACCCATGCATTCAAACAAAATTACGCCAAATATAATTCCAAGTTTTCAATGCCAACTTGTAACGATTGCAGCGGAAGCATTTACTTACTTTTGACATGCCAATATCAGTTGGCTAATCTCAATTAAGATAAGAATAGCCAAGCAGGAGCCATTAACTGGGAAACAATGATTTTTCTTTGAATTGAAAATACTAATACACGAGCATAGCACCATAGCCAGTATTGATACACAGCATTAGACCTTTAACATAGTGAACAAACGCAACCAAAAAGACAATCTCATCAGAATTGCCAAACTATGGGTGCTACCAACCTAACTATTCTATTTTCTGTAAGCAAGAGAGAGCCTCAACACCAGAAAAATCAAAGTTGGCCTGCAATGATTTAATCTTTTGTACAAAAATGATATAAAATACCAAGATGATCTTGCTTTCATTTGTTGAATAGTTCTACAACAAATGAGAACAAACTTCTCATGGAAACCTAATTATGAGTGAAGCTTTTTGGAAAAGCTGCGTCATCATTTCCAAGGCAAAAATTAAGATCCTTGGTGTATTCTTCTGTCTTTTTTCTTTTTTTCTTTTTTTAATTTTTTTTTTTTATTTATTTTTTTTTTTCCGGAATGAGTAAGATAAAATTTTGTTAATAACAAAAGAGGGTGCTGGCTCAGGTAGGAATCCTACTACTAGAGCGTCAAAGTGCCAGCATTATGTAGCTAAATACAAATATAGGTATTTCAAATTAAAACAAAATAAACAGACACACAATCACGCAAGGACATCCACATATTATTTCATCTATCTTTAATTTCTAGAGAATCATCTAAGTTCTATATAGCCCTGCAGAAACCTTTCCAGTAGTTCAGTGACTAACCAAACCCAACTTAAATAACCCAACCACGACTTTCTAACCAACTACCAATGAACAAATCCAGTTAGATATTCATAAAAAAGGGGGGTTGAAAGTTGCAGTGTCCATTAGGTTGAACTTGCAGGCTAAATCTCCAAAAGTGATAAAAAGTTATGAACCTCAGGATACAATTGATGCCCAACTAGAATGCTTAAAGCATGTACAGGTTTTTCAAAGGTACAATTGTGTCACAATCTATCAGGCAATTATATACATTTTTTTAGACAAAAAATATAACAAACCAAGATAAGCAAGTGGTAGAATTTATGCGTATAGAATAACTTATAACTTGCAGCATTAATTTGAGGACGTGAGATGGTAAGCCAATAACTATCGTAGTCAAGGACTCGACACATACCCATAGACAAGTCCGGTGAATTACAGGAATCAGGAGAAGGGATAATAAATACCTTCAAGAACCATATTATAATCTATATTTTCATCACTAGAACTGCCATCCACAAGGAAATTCTCAACAGCAACTTCACGCCTTACATAGTCTCTGTCTTCTTTTGTCAATTGCAAGATACCAGGATGGTTCCATATCTACTAAAAACAAAAGTTTTTCATTACAACAATATACATAAACAATGCAGAAGACTTTATATACATCAAGGACCTCTGCTCTCACAGAATATATGTTTTTAACTAGCCAACATTAATTGGTTTAGAAGAATGGCAATATTTCAGGAGTGATCAAACAGTTTCAGGGTGTTCATAATTATACATGAAAAAAATACCTTTTTTTTTTTTTTTGTAGGCAAACAAAAATTTTATTGACAGTAAAGAATAGGCAAAGCCCAAGTACACAGAACGTATACAAGAGACAATACCTAGTTAAGAAATAGAAGTAGATAGAAGAAAATCATGAAAGCTTGATCCATTGAAATCAATAGCTATCACCCATAGGAACAAAGTTTTGAAAAATAGGCGTTCAAGTTTTTCCAATGTCCTTCCTCAATCTTCAAAATACCAACCATTTCTTTCTATACATGAAAAAAAAAAATACTCATAGATATTGACTTAAAATGCTAATCCTTTATGAAAATCAATTGTGATAAGAAAATAAAAGATGTAGGGCGGACTTAGTATACTTACGAAAAGTCCCTTTTCTTTCATAAGTCCATCACATTACATGTCTAGGTACACTATAAAAGGGCATTTTAACTCATTGCTTATATTTTTTATAATGAGAAATCCCGGAGACCATGCAAACACAGCATGTCTTTAACCTAGCTAAACCCAGGATCCGTGTAACGCATCCCCATCACACAAATCAGGTGAATCATCAGCTTCCCACCGATGGTGGCCCCTACAAAATGTTTAAACCCAAGGTTTGAACCATCTAGAGGGAGCATACCACAAAGACCATGGCCCTTACCACTTTAGCCAACCCCTAGGGTTTGCTTATATTATCCATTGAACACGAAAGAGAACAGATTGCATGATTGACCTTCCAGCCATAAAACCAAATTAATTCTCTGATGCTGTTGTTTCACATGTTAGCGTATGATCAATCACTCCCTCCCAAACTTTTTCATGGTGAGACTCGTAAGCTTAATCCCAAAAAAGTTCAAGCAACTTTGGACGTCTTCATTGTTCTTGTAAATAGGCATTAAAGCTTTTCATCCAAAAGCTGTAGTGCTCCAAAAGTTTTCAGTTTCCATGGCCCTCACCCTTCTCTTCCTTCAAGTACCCCTCGTACTTATACAAACCTCTTAATATCATCCATGCCTTTCGTTCCAATTCTTTACTTCGGAATTAAAGGATTTGTTATATCTGTTAGAGTAGGTAACCCATTCCCTGTCTGTTTTTACTGTATTCTATCTCATTGTATCACATTTTGTTTTGCTATATTTGGGAATCACTATCAATTCCTTGATGTAGATCTGGGCTAGCTCTCTGTTTCGCAGTCTGAGGCTATTTACAACTAACCAATTAAGAATTCTCAAATCTACTAGTATTCGCAACTACGTCTTTGCATGATTCCTTCTAATCACCATTAAATTTTAATCTAAGAATAAATACCTATTAATAATACATTTATAATTATATTAAATATTGAATATTGAAAAAATAAAGTAGCTAATTGACTAGCTTGTGAGGTTAATGAAATTACTCATGAGGTTAATGGAGTCGGGAGCTAGCTGCTGCTTGTATAATATGCACAGAGATCAAATTTCAATTTCCAGCAATTGGACACATTGTAATCCAATATAATATAGTAATTACCGCTCAGTGTAAGTAAAGTTTAGAAATCAAATTAACAAAAAAAAAAGGGAAGAAGAAGCAAAGTAATTAGGAAAGCTTAAATAATCAAATTTTACTCTTTAAACAACACTTGCTGACACCTTATTACTGTAATGTGTCCAAGTGTAAGCATACGGACAACATACCTGAGCTAAGGCTTGGTACCCGGCAAAAAAACTTCTCTTTATGATCCTTTCAGTAGAGACCTTGTCCTTAGTGAATCCATGCACATCAAGGAATCTCTTATATAGTTTCACTTGTATAGGAGAAAGCTTTACAGCAATTACAAAGACAGTTTTAGGTGGTAGGTCATCCTTCACCACATTCATGTCCATTCTCTGGAGAAATCCTTTCAACTGTTCATAGAGTATATGAGACCTTTGGTTCATAATTTTCACATCATCAAGAGTAGAATTAGTATGCTGACCATTCTCTATAGGATTTTGGAAGCTGCATAGAAGGAAAAGCGTAATTAAGATAGATAGTAATAACTAAAGATAGGGCACAAATCAGGGTAATGGAGGCAAAGAAATCTTGCCGGTTCCTAAACTCATGGCTGCTTCCAAGAAAACCCTCTCTTACAAAATCAACCATCTGTTTCAAATAAAATTCCAGAAAGCTTGAAATACAAATAATACAATTATATATAAAAACTCAGAAAATGGATGGCCTTCCTGTAAACTTACACAATAATATTCCATGAGATTGTTCTGAAGAGGTGATCCAGTTAAAGCAATTCTTCTCTGGCATTTCACTTGTTTCAAGGCTTGGGTTGTATCAGCCCTAGTATTCTTAATAATATGGGCTTCATCACAAACAAGAATATCCGGTCCATCCTAGTGATTGAAAAGCAATTTTTGTCACATTGTACAATAAATAAAAGAACACTTGGGAAACAAAAGCTGACCAGCTAGAAATTGATACAAATAGCAACAATATGTTTTAAACGTGAAAACTCAACTAGAAGAAACGTTCTTTAATAGAAATTTAAACAAACACACGATGCCTTCTAAGATAATGACTACTAATTAACTTTCA
Organism: Carya illinoinensis; assembly: GCF_018687715.1. Lineage (NCBI taxonomy): Eukaryota > Viridiplantae > Streptophyta > Magnoliopsida > Fagales > Juglandaceae > Carya > Carya illinoinensis. The sequence continues at coordinate 23,368,948 of NC_056759.1, read as the reverse complement.
TCATTCAATGATGCAACAGGGATGAACCATAATCTACTTGTAAAATTGAAGAGCACAATTAAACAAAAAGTAAATCAAGTCTCTAGGAATTTTCAGTTATCAATAATTTTTTTATATGTAATTTTCAGCTGTCAGCTGTCAATGAGACAAGGAGTATGACAATATTAGAAGCCTGTAATAATAAGAGCCTGACGTAATCAGTCGAGGCCTAAAACATGAAGTAATCCTGTTGTGCTGGACAGAAAAAAGCATTATACCGTGTTTAAAATGGTGGAAATAACCTAAATTCAAATCTATCGTGATTTGAACCTATCCTCATGCTGTAAGGCTTCGGTGTCGTCAAATTATTTGGAAATTGGTAGAGTAACTGAACAAACCAAATGCACAATGGAAGAGCATCAAAATCCCAGCTTTTCTGGCTTCCAAGAAGATTAAATTACCATCTATTTCTTAGGCAACAAACGAATGGTTTGAGTCAACTCAAATAAAGCAAGCCAAAATCCAAATACATCAGGGATGACCAGATAAGTTTGTTTGCTATTTAGCCTGTATAAGAACATATTATCCATTACATGTATAATAAAAGCACAAAGTGTAAAATAGATACCCTGAAACGGTCTTCAATGCAATAGAGAGAGCATGTAAAGAACAGCAGAAAGTAAGGAGGTGGGTTCAGAATATATACGAACATAATATATTGATATAAATCATGAAGAAAGGCTAGCAAGGACCAAAATGAAGATTCTTACAAAGACTTGCGTGATCAGGAACAGCCAACAAAGATATTTTCTTATCTTTTCTTTTTATTTGGAGAAAGACAAGGAAAATCAATTGGGCACATAAACCAAGTGGCTCATGGTACATCTCAATATCATGGTAAATCAAGTGCATTACTTCAACTTTAATATTTTTGGGAAAAAATTATAAAAACCAGAGGTATTTAGTTGGTTTGATGAACTGATTATTATCAATATGATGTATCATTTTTTCCCAATTAATGCACGTTAAATACTAATGAAACAAGAAGAAAAATGGCAATCCTACTAAATATTATAAACCAATTACTTTACATTCAACATAAGTAATAATGAAGCCAAATATTACCTAATCCATTTTAAGTCTGGCAAGTACAAATTTAGGTGATCAGATTTCTTTTTGTTAGCACCTTATTTTCTTGGGCCAGATCTGTAGATTTTAATCGCCTCGATACTCATGACTTCCTTATTTCTATTTCTCTTGTTTAAATAAGTGTTATCTCTTGTATACTCCCTGTGTACCTGAGCTATGCCTATTCTTATTAATACATAACAATCAAGTATCTATAAAAAATAAAAAAAAGTACAAATTTAGGACAAATGTGGCAAGATAGAATTTAAGACGTCAATAACCGTCACCTGCAAGGCATAACAAATTTCTCTAGCCATGTGCCGATCCTTCATATTCTTTCCAAGGGATAAGTTCCGAAAGGCTGTATAGCCAATCAAGAAGACACCACCCTTTGCTCTCCACTTTGCAAATAATTCCACTCTTCTTTCCCTGTCAAAACACATTATTGAGTTGAAAAGTTGCAAAGTGGCCAATGGGAGGATATAGTAAGTATATATTTGCGAGTAAGGCACTATCTTAAGTATCATAAAATGCAAAAACTTCATTTTTTTTATTGTTTTACTAGTAATCTGATTGGACTAAAAAAAAAACACAACACTCCCACATCATAATATTTAAAGAAAGGACTATAATTACATTCATGTCATTCAAAAATGCCAATACCCACCACAGATGACCACAAAGAAAGATTATTAAACCTTGATACATCTTCAAGCATGAAGACACGTAGAGGTTTTAACTCTGAAGGCCTCCACTTCATGAACTCTTGCCGCCAATTATGTAGCACATTAACAGGAGTAACAATGAGTGCAGTTCTTAATCCAAGGTCAGCACTTCTCAAAGCAGTGTACAAGAAAGCTATGACCTGAAAAAACAATATGACAAAAAGGAAAACTAATTTCATCAACTAACTAAAAAGCATACAAGCAAAGCAAAGTGGTGTAATGACCCAGTTCAACATTTCTAAGTTCAGAATAGGGATAATTTTATTGGGACTAAATTATGTATTAATGGGCCAATATTTTTGAGAAGCCCAATTGAGATTTATTGGATAATTTTGAATAGAAAATTTGGTATGGTGAATTGAGGATTTTTATTGGGCCCAATAATTGGATTAAAGCCCATATATTATTTATGGAACAAATGGGCCTATATTTAATTGGCAATGGGCTCAAGAATTATTTTAAAAGCCTAAAAATATTTATTGTTGATGTTAAATATGGGAGTATTTGGGGAGGTTGGTGCTCAAATGAAGTAAGAGGGGCATATGGTATGGGAGTTTGGAAATTTATCCAGAAGGGATGGGAAGATTTCTTCATCAATTTCAGATGTAAGGTGGGAAAGGGAACACGAATCGGATTCTAGTACGATATTTGGTGCGGTGATGTTGCCTTGAAGAACACTTTCCCGTCTCTTTATAGGATTGCATTGGATAAGGATGCGTCAGTGCCTGATAACATGGACATTTCTTCTGTTTTTTTTTTTTTTTTTATAAGTAAACAAAGTAAATTAATTAAAGAATAAGCAAAGCCAAGTTCAGTACAAAGAATGCCCGAGCTACGTAGGAGCAATAGAAACAAGGAAATCATGAAAATCTTGGCCATTAAATTTAACAACAATGGCCCAAGTAGAAAGGGTTCTAAAAAAGAAAGCTATAAGTTCCTCCATCAATCTCTCTTTGTCCTCGAACGTCCGTTCATTGCGCTTCTGCCCCACGCACACCACATAATGCTAAAACATGGACATTTCTACTCGTTCTCTTCAATGGTCTGTGAGATTTATTCAAGCTGTACAGGATTGGGAGGTGGGGATTATAACTGAATTTTACAGTGTGTTATATGCGCTGAATTTAAAGGATGACTTTTGGAAGGTTATGTCGACCCACTCATCCATTGTTTTCCCTTGGAAGAGCATTTGGAGGAGTAATGTTCCTCTTAAGATTGCTTTCTTTGGCTGGCTGGCCTCCCACGGGGAAATATTGACTGTTGTTAAGCTGAGAAAGTGTGGTCTTTTTATAAAGGATTGGCTTTTTATGTGTAAAAGAAACAGAGAATCGGTAGATCATCTTCTCCTTCACTGTGATGTGGTTAAGGCTTTATGGGATGAAATCTTTACCAGGCTTGGTATTGCATGGGTAATGCCAATGAGGGTGGTAGATTTATTGTCATGTTGGAGAGGAATTAACGGCAATCGTCAAATCGCAGCTGTTTGGAAGATTGTGCCTTTATGTTTAATGTGATGTACTTGGAACAAGAGGAATGGTTGCTGTTTTGATAATAGGGAGCATTTGATGGGCAGGTTTAGGGATTTTTTCTTTCATACATTGTTACTTTGGGCTTTGGCTATTGTATTGAATGGATTAGTTTTAATGACATTTATGCTGTTTTCACAGCTCTTAGCTTGTAATGAGGTTCATCTCTTGTATACCTCTTGTGTACTTGGACTTTGCCTAATTTTATGGATTAATAAATTCCTTTTACTTAACAAAAGAAAATATTTATTGGACGAGTTGGAGCTTACTTTGGGCTGTAGACAGGCCCATAGAAATTTATTAAAAATTTGGCCCATCAAAATATGGGCAAGTCCAAAAGTTTAATTAGGTTCCTTAAAGAGGCCTAATCCATTTATAAGCCCATAATAGGACCCAATGAGGAGCCCTAAAACCCATGCAGCAACCCAAAACCCATAAATAGGTCCAACCCGTGTCCGTGGCCCATGTATGTGTGATGGACCCAACCAAGACCCCAAATCCGATTTTAAGACCCACGACCCAGCGGAACAAATACTCCACACCCGCACTTCCCATATATTACGTGAGAAATCTTCAGTTCAACCTAGTGCTAGGGCTGCCGCACTCCAAACCGTTTCTCTCTTATGCTCAGAACCTTAATTGCAGCCTCCAACGAAGCCACTGCTGCCCATAGGAACAACCCCTGTTTTACCTGGAATAAAGGCTCCCAGCCATATGTACGTACAATGACCTACACCATGAAAGAACCACTTGCCCAGCCTCGCCCCGCCGTCAATCACCTCTCCAGCAAGCCACAAAAGCTGCAGCAGTCATAGAGAGCCCACAACCAACTCACGTAGCAATTCTCTCCACCGCAACGTCACATCCTAAGTCCACCGCAAACCGCTGGACGACCCAGCAGAGAACCACCACAGAGGCCAACCACCACGGAAGCCTAGCCCCTCTTGGTTGCCCCACGTTGGTACCCTCTCTCTCTCTCTCTCTCTCCCTCTCTCTCTCCCTCTCTCTCTCCCTCTTGCTCTCGCTACCTCCCTCCCTCCCTCTCTCTCTCTCATTTTCATGTTTCTACCACCCTGGACAGCCACCATCACTCCTTGCAAGAAAATGCAGCCACAACCCACGTCTCACACAACTACTCCACGTAAGACCATTCCTTTCCTCTCCAATGGTTGAAACATGTCTATAATCTAAGACCTCACATAAGAATTAAGTCCCTTAGAAATCAAATAACGTAAATGCCCCTGCACAGTTAGTGATCCGTAGTGTTTATTATTTATGATGATAGTTTTATGATAAAATCAAGAGAAAATAGACATTGGATGTGGAATATTTTTAAGGTTTAATCATGTAATGATTTGGAAAAATTATGTGGACATCAATTATTTGGGGAGTGATGATACTTTAGGGTCATGGTGATTTTAGGCTTTAGGGAAACATAGGTTATTTAATGTATTTATGGTTTCAATAGCGAAGTATGTGTTTAATTAGAAATTGACGCAAGTTACATGCCTATTTTTATAGGTGATCGATTAAAAGCCGGAAATATTGGATTAGTGCTACGAGGTAAGTAGCGTGATTATATCCTTCCGCATATGTACTGTAAATTACATCTTTTATAAAAGTATTATGAATGTACGCCCTCAGTTGGAAGGACCTTTTTACATATCAAGTGATGATGAATGACATGTTAATGTGTTTTACATGCATCATGATATGTTTTCATTTATGATTACGATAAGCTATTATGTGTTCTACAAAGACAAGTTATGAAAGAAGATTTAAGAATGGCCATAAGAGATGCATGGTACCAATGCAATTATGGCTGGATGGTACAAAGAGATGGATTACATCAAATCCATCTGAGATCACATATCACATTACCAATTACTATGCACAACTACTTTTGGAGCAATTTTATTGGAGACCATGTCTGGATGGCCTTGTTTTTTAGTCGATTGCCCAGCAAGAAGCGAGTTGGCTAGAGAGCCCCCTTGAGGTGGAAATTCGCAAGGTGGTGAGAAGTATGGCAGGTGACAAAGCTCCAAGTCCGAACGGCACTATGGCCTTCTTTAAGGCATGTTGGGAGGTAGTTAAAGATGACATCATGAGCTTCTTCCATGAGATTCATGAACAAGATAAGTTTAAAAAAAGCCTAAATGCTACTTTCATTTCTCTTATCCCAAAGAAGCCAGGGGTGGTGGAGATTAAGGACTTTCGTTCTATTAGCTTGGTGAGCAGTATGTACATAATCATTTCGAATGTATTGGCTAATAGATTGAATGAGGTATTGGAGAAGATCATATCCAAGCCTCAAAATGCATTCATACAAGGTCAGCAAATTCTTGACTCAGTGTTCATCGCCAATGAATGCTTGGAGAGTCACATCAAGTCGGGTGAATTGTGGTTATTATGCAAACTTCACATGGAGAAGGCCTATGATCGTGCAAACTAAAATTTTCTGTTTCACACGCTTGAGAGATGTTGACTTGGAGCAAAATGGTGTTCTTGGATCAAATTTTACATCTTCAATGTACGTTTCTCTATTTTGGTGAACGGTACCCCAATGGGTTTCTTCAGAAGTTTAAGGGGTTTGAGGCAAGGTGATCTCTTATCTCCATTACTATTCAAGGGGTTTGGAAAAGGCTTTTTTTTATTTTTCCAAAGGTGGTAGAGTTATGTTGATCAAAAGTACTCTATCCAACTAGCCTACTACTTTTTATCTTTATTTCCAATACCATGCAAGGTGGCTCACTGGTTAGAGAATTTGCAAAGAGATTTCCCACGGGGAAATAGACAAAGAATTCAAGTTTCATTTGGTAAAATGGGCTACGGTTTGTACCCCTATACACGAAGGCGGGTTGGGAATTCAGACTTTGTTGGTTTTCAACGACGCTTTATTGCATAAATGGTTATGGAGTTATCACGAAGAGGGGAGCTTTGTGGAGGGTGATCATAGATTTAAAATATGGTGGATTGTGGGGAGGATGGTGCTCAAATGAGGTGAGACCACATGGGTGGGGCCTTGGAAACACATAAGAAGAGGCTGGACCAATTTCCATTGATCAACACGGTTTGTAGTTGGGGATGACTCTAGAATTAAATTCTGGAATGACTTATGGTATGGAGGTCGAATCCTGAAAGAAGCCTATCCAATACTATACAGCAGTGCACAAAGAAATGTGGCTACAGTAGCAGAGCTTATGGATTTCTCTCGTGTCTCTCCCCAATGGAATATTATTTTCCTTAGAGCTGCCCAAAATTGGAAAATTGACACATTTACAGATTTCTTCAATCTTGTGTACAATTGTAGAGAGGAGCAGATACGATGATGTGGTCACCATCCAAGAGGTGAACTTTACTGTACAACCATAAGTCTCTTATGACACACTCTACAAGAACATTTCCATGGATGAACATATGGAAGACCAAGCGCCCCCCCCCCCCCCAAAACACACCACACACCACATAAAAAAAAAAAAAAAAAAAATAGGCTTCTTTTTTTTTTCTATGGACAGCTTCGTTAGGGAAGATTCTCGCCTTAGATAATCTAAGGAAACGCTGACTCATTGTCTTGGATTGGTATTACATGTGAAAGAAAAGTGGTGAGTCTGTGGATCAACTATTATTGCAATGTGATGTAGCCAGGAGCTTATGGAATGATACCTTTGTGAGAGTGGGACTCTTTTGGTTAATGCCAAGAAGGGGGGTTGACTTTTTGGCCAGCTGGCAAGGCATCCGAGTTAACTCTCAAATTGCAGCTATGTGGAAGACGATCACGACCGAACTATGGTGGTGCATATAGATGGAGAGGAATGCTTGGAGTTTTGAGGATCATGAACAAACAACAAACGAGCTTAGAACTTTTTTTCTTCACACTTTATTCCATAGGTCGATGGTAATAGACTTTAATGTCATGAACGTCCATGATTTTCTTGTATCTTTAGACAGTCATGCCTAGGCGTGTCTCTTGTACGTATCGTGTACTTGGATTCACCTATTTTCAATAAAATTCTTATTTACTAATAAAAACAAGTTATAAATAGATGTAAAAGCCACAGACCTAAGCGTGGTCCACCATAGTATGTTATGATATTATTAGCAGTTCCCCTTGTGGTCACAGGATGTGGAACCTGTGCACAACCCTACACACAGGGGTTAAGGTGTCCCAGCCATTAAAGAAAGAAATATACAAGTTTAATGAGTTATGCCTAGTAACAAGTATTAAGTACGCACATATTTCAAAAACCCTATGTTTATTTTGTTTGTTTACTATATGTAATACTTATTGAGTATTCAAGTCATTTTTCTTCTATATGTTTTTATGTTTTAACCACCCCAAGTGAGAATATTTATGAGAACAGAGCTGCAGGATGGGACTTAGCCCATGAAGGCGAGGCAGAGGCCTACATCATGTACAGAGCTTTTAAGTTATGATTATTATGAAATCTTTTGTAAACTCCAATGGGTTGGCCCAAATGGTGAAGGTTTTGGTCTTGGAGTATCACTCATCTCAAAGGTCAAGATTCAACACCTCATGGGTGCAAACAATCCTTTGAGGCCACACCCCTTGGTACAAAGCTAGCGATTTAACCAGTTCCGTATAGGAAAACTTCCAAGGGTGCAATGCACGGGATCAGGGTTTACTCTATAGGGGTGAGTACGAAGGGCCATCCATGCCTTGGAGAGGTTCCCCAACATTAAAAATAAAAAAGAAGAAATCTTTTGATATGGAGCTTCATAAGACAAAGAAAGGGCAAAGTTAGTAGCACTCTGATTCCCCTAAATTTTCTAAAAATGACGTCATTTTTAACCCTAGGGGAGCGGGGTGTTACAAGTGGTGTTTCCGGAGTACATGCATATAGCATTAAACTACGTATTTGAACAAGATAGTGTTCCAGAACAATGCAAATTACTAAGTTACTAAGGGTACTTGGGCAAAACGATGTATCCTCAACCCATAAGCAAAGGGCGGAAGGTGAAGTAATGCATTGTATTTACCAATCAATAAAAGTCAGAAGGTTTCTGATTCTTAGGTTCACAAAAGAAAAAGCACTTAAACTAAGATAAAACAGATCATGCAAACTACCAAAGCCATTGTTAAGGTCAAATCACATCAATCTAAGGATTAATTCCAAGCAAAAGGGGTTATCTAATGACTATCACTTTACTTATGCCACATATGGTCAATCATAAGTCCCTCTCAGTACTTCAATTAAAAGTCACACTTACGCGGTGCATTAATAGGTCTTTTTCATGCAAAGAACACTCTCATCCTCACATATTCTTCTAATAAGAACGGGCACATCTTTAAACATGTGCATGCAGCTGCTTGAGCACACACTGCACATGAGCCAAACTAAAAAAACATATATACCTGAAAAGTTTTACCAAGGCCCATGGTGTGGGCTAGAATGCAACCAAGACCTTTATCCCCAGACTTCACTTTTCTGATGGACTCTATGATATTTTCCCACATGAACCTTATCCCAGAAACCTGCCATGATGATTAATGTAACATAAAAACTGTTGTCAAAAACAACTCTCATTATAAAATTATCGAACACACTTATCCGGAGTGGTAATAAATAAATTAAACCAATAAAACAAAAGCCATAACCAATCAAAGACATCCAATCCCTCCCAACCCTTTCCACAGGACCTCAAGTCCCAGGCTCCAACTGCAATTCAATTACACAATTGGAAACAATGTTGAATAGGATTTCCTCAGAATTTAGTTTCCTCTGAATTGGCCAGACAAAAAAATGCCAACCTCATTTTTGATGTAACAGTAATCGCAAGAGTTAAAATAAATGAAGTAATAGGCAACTACATGGGACTCTTAGGCAAGATCAGGTACAAAAAGAATAAACAACGTAATTATAAATCAGATATTAAACTGAGAGGTCAATATATTCAATTCAAAGAACAGAAAGATTCGGCCAAACAGAAATAACCCAAAAGGCATAAATGGGGAAAAGAAAAATGTTTGTGAGCAAGGCCAACCTGATGGGCCTTCAATTTAGCCGAGATGCTTGGAGGAATCCTCACAGCCTCTTCCCCTTTCTCCCTCACAACATTCACTATGTAACCTGTTGAAGCATCACCAAGAACTTCAACACTCACGCCTTCAGATAAATTCCCATTACAGCCTGCAGAGCTCATCATCTTAGATTTGGCAGAAAACTGTTCTTGCAAAGATTTCAATCGTTCTTGGCGTTCCTACAAGAATTCAGAACATGATATCAGATTTGTTGCCCCCCAAAAATGAAAATGATTGAACAAATCAACCAAAAATTGGGTACCTTTTCAATTGCAATTTTTCTTCTTGTCTCTTCTCCTAACTCAGCATCATCAAGGATCCTCCTAATTTTCTTTTTTTGCCTTCTCCTAGTGCTGATGTAAAAGAAGAGTAAATTGATAACTAGATACATGAAAAGTTCCTTGCATATTGATGATACAAAAAACAGTTCATAGTTCACAACTGAAATATATCATCCAAGTCACCAAGACATAGGACACCAAAGCTCATGCAATAGTAATAGAAAAGCTAATTCAGAAATTAACAAGATAGGCATATGAATTAGATTTTATCCTCATAAAATATGTGCTGACATCACATTTCCATTTCTTAAATCTACACAATCATTTAAAAACTGCAAGGAAAAAGAAAACTTCTGAAATAGCGAATAAGTTCTAGCACAATTGACACTTCCTCCCCCCCATACGAAGAGATGAAGGACAAGATTTTGGATGAAAACCAATGGGTGCATGTGCAAAAAAAAAAAAAAAAAGCCCTATTATAAACGGTATAGAAAGCATCCTTTTCATTAAAAAAAAAATTTATCAACAGCATTAGAACAAACTACATTACCACAGAACATAAATTTTAAGTTATTATAAAAATAAGAGAACAATATTCATCCCTGCATTCGTCAGTCATAGAATCTATATGAGCGAGGGCTCATCTTCAGATAATTTCTGAGTCAATGAAAATACAGGGAGTCACATCCACATAAATTGAATATACGATGCTTGAAAAGAAAATACTGTTCTCAAAAGGTTCAGTTGCTTGGGAAACAGGGACATCTGGCTTGATGTGGAGAATTTGGTTGGTGAAGAATAATGAGTTTTTTTGAGGCGAAGAGAACTTTCATGGGTAAGATCAAACAAGGACCTATCTATGGTGTTTTGTGCTTCTTTTGGCATTTAATTTTAGGATTTAACCCATAACTTCTCCTTCTCTCTTCCATTTTTTCCCAGAGTTCCCTTTTTGATAATCTGTAATTGGGTTGCACCTCTTTGGCTCATACTAGTAAATCTAATAATTGTCACAGAGAATAAATTACAGAATATCTGCAAAACAAAACAAAAAAATGCATCCCCATTCCAATTAGGAGATTAATTTACCTGAATGCAATGTTCACACCTCCATCAGAATCATCAGAACCACTATCAGAGCTAGAAACTATAAAATCTACAGATCCCATGGCTTTCTCTAACTGCAATGATAATCTGTGGAGTAGACTTGGACGGCAGGAACAACATTTCCAGCCTGATGTCTGAATCTCAGACAAGCAATCCATACCAATATTCCTCTTTACACAACTGGTACAGAACAATGTCTTGCATGATTTGCATCTTACCAAGTCACTTGTACCTCCACACCATCCACAGTAACACTCGGTGCAATCAGGGTCCTGCCACAATTAATTGAGAGAGCACATATTGCAATGTGAAACACTACAGAAAACCCATTAAATGTTTCACTAAAGGAGACAATCAAAAGTCAGTTTAAAAATCAAATCCAGGCCATCTTTATCTGCTGAATTTATTTAGGAAAAACAAAGAACTAGGATTTATTTTATCAGTAAACATTTAGCAAAGTAAGGATCACTTGGGAGGTGGATCACTTCTCATTATTCCTGGACTGATTAAATTCGCGTAGCGAGGGATGCAATTGTGAAAGCTTAGGGGCCCATCTAGGAAAGAAGTGTTCCAAGTAAAATCATTAGACAATGTGTTGTGTCATGAAAAGACCCTTTTCTAGTGAAAGCTTATTTGGAAAAACAAAGCCCCTAGAGTTGCTTTATTTTCTCAGACAGCAGCTTCAGGGAAGATTCTTACCTTGAACAGTGTAAGGAAAGAGTGCATAGTAGTGGTTAATTGGTGTTACGTGTAAAACGAGTGTGTAAACGGTGGATGACTTTCTACACTGCAAGGTTGCTAGCTTTCTATGGAGCAAGGTTTTTGGCCACTTAGGATAGATTGAGTTATGCCTTTGTGTGGTGGATCTTTTAACAGGTTGGAAATGGCAATTTGGTAGCAATCTAGGCAAGCTACGGTGGAGGACGACCCCATTGTTGTTATTGTGATGTCTTTGAATAGAAAGAAATGACTGTAGTTTGAGAATTGCGAAAAATTGGTATTAGATTGTGGCCCGAAATAGTGCTTCTCTATATACTTGATGTGTACTAGTTTTTTAATGTTAACAAATTTACCTGGTAAAAATAATCAAAAAGATCCTAAGAGAGAGAGAGAAAATAATAGATGAATTCACATATGGTAATGGTTTTAAATAAAAAATCGTTTTTCTTTATCAGAAAACAAATTTTATTGATGAAATTAATAGGCATAGCCCAAGTACTCAAATAAGCAATCATGATATAGAGAGACTAATACTCTGACCAAATCCATGTCTGGATTAAAATGTTTTTAGAATTTTCTTTTTTCATTTCAATCCAAGCATCTTTAAACACCAAAACAATTTCTTCTCTCTCAAATCAATTTTCATCTAATCATTGCCATGGTTTCCTTGGGATTGCAACTTGCACAAAAACCAACACAACGTCAATAAAACCCAACAATCGTGTCTCACTAAACTTTTCTTCCCAGCCACTTCTACAAACCCCAAAAACAACAACACTTGATATTTTTCAATCTAAACGTACTTTCTACAGACCCCAACACTTTCAAAAAACCCCAAAAATCCATGTCCAAAATTGTTCCTTAAGATATCAAAAACTTTATTGAAAATCTTCAGTCCAAAAATCCCTAAAATGTTTAGTTCCCTGACAAATTCATACAAAACTTACAAACCAAATTTCAATCATATGCAACAAAATTCAACTACATACCTTCACCTGCATCTTTTCTTCCATTAAGCATTTGCAATCCCGGCAAACAATTACTTTCAGAAGCGGATGTTGGTGCACTTCAGCAACTACTTTACTGCAAGCAGTACAGTAAAACTTCTCATTTGGACTCTGCAAAGGAAGAGAATTGACGCCAGAGTCACAAATATTCTCCTTAGACTCGGTTTGAGGGTCCACATTAGCCACATTGCAAGGTGAATTATCCTTCAAAGAATTAGTTTCATCTTCACTCTCTATGATAACGGTCCGACTCTTCTTGAAATCAACTTTTAGCTCCTGATTCTCATTTGGACGCTTAGAACCTCTGGGTTCGGTATAATCAGGCAAAACAGACTCAGAAGTTAAGGAAGCCACATTACATATTGGTACATTGTCATCAACATCATTAGAAGCTTCAGAATGATCAAACACATCAGTCAGCACATTCTGGCATGCAAAGTCATTATGATTATTAGGCACACCATTCCCATCTTCACAAGTTTTCTCATTTGATATGGGATTAGAATTGCCAACCCAGGATGCTGGAAAAACATCTTCCACATTGATGTTCTGACACAAAAACATAACAAAAGGATTTCCAATAAGACGGAATATGATAGTGTAATTTCATGTATCAACAACGACCAAAAACAAAAGGCTTTCAAGATATTCTAGACCAACACCACAAATAGAATAGAGATAAAAAGTAGAAAGAACACCTGTTTACATCTCTTCCTACGTCTTCTCCGTTTCAGATGAATTTGCAGTTTACGATCAATATTTGCATCTTCTTCTTCTTTAACCTGAAAATGCACATCAATACAAACAATAACAAATATAGTCCAAACAACTTTCAATAAAAAAGTTTCAAAAAAAAAAAGGTTAGTTCTACTCTGCGTTACAGAATGTCTACTCCTCTCTGCATTTTCTACAAGGGATTATGCGAGATGGAAAATATGTGCAAGTCCAAGAAATTTATGAGATGCTTAAAAATTCCAAAGGCATCTACCAAGAGGAATGACCCCAAAAATTTATGACTTGTTTCAGCAATAACATTTGAGTCTGGCAAGATAATTGACAGAAAATTCAATCGACAAGATCCTGCCTAAAAAAGAAGAGAGGAAAAATCTTAACCAAAAAATTCACAAAATATAGACTTTGCAAAGCATTTATGCATAACAAATCAACAGCTATTAAGTGAAGAGGTTTCCATCAAACATGACAATTTCAAGAGTACGAATCTACATGTAAGATTGCATGTCTTCCCTCTCTGCATAAGGTACTATGATGAACCACTACTGCACAACCAGGTATTATTCCACATATCTAAAATAACAAGAGAATCAGCTGTTGCATAATAGAAGTGATTTAACAAAATATTAAGCAGTCTAAAAGTGCTGCAGAACATAATTTCTAAAGGAAAGTTTGAGGACAAAAAAAAAATCAAGAAGTCATCCAGGGAAAACAAAATCAGACCAATCAACAAAATGGTAGCAACCTCCAGCATAAAGCATAGAATAATTTTAATATAAACATATATTGACTACTTTAAGAAACTGAATCCCCTTTTCCCGCTTTCCTTCTTGATCATTGGCTGAAAAACAAAATCTGATTTGAGAAGACATAATCATCACAAAATATGTTATTTGTGCAACCATAAAAAGGCTCCTGTAAAAGCTAAGAAACCATGCGCTTTTTTGCTGCTTCAACATTTGATTAAAAATCTATTTTCATTAAACAGAAATATTGGATGCAAACAGAACCTTTCTAAAATTCTTCTTTTGTTCTTCAGAAAGATGCAGTTCTTTTTCATTTGCAATTGCAGCTGCAACAAATGGATCATTAGAATTGCCATCAATATCATCAATCTCCTCCACCTGAAATAAGGGAATGGTTAAAAATAAACGTGTATACAAGGCTGATAAAGACACAGAAAATCTGCAAAGGACAAAATCAAGTAAATTAATTCTCATATCAGGTTGCACTAAATCATCATATTAAATCATTGCCAACCATACCATAAGTTCAGTTCATATATCAGCAAATGCGCACACAGAAACAAAAGAGAGTAAACACTACTAACATATCAAGCAGAATACTAGATCAACAAGAAAAAGTCTTTTTCTTGTCTTGTTTTAATTTTGTGGGGGAGGGGGTCTGGTTGCAATAGCACTTTCTCAATTAGTAGTAAAAATAACGGTTAAATTGCCCAGTCCCAAAAAAGAAGAAATGAATAAGAAAGAATATCCAGAAAACCTTCAGTTTGAAACATAAATTATAAGGATAGAAAGAAACTCTGCCCATCTATTATCTTCATTTGCATACAAAACACAACTTATGAGTTGTGTTATTTGTCAACCCCTTGGGGTTGGCTCACGTGGTAAAAGCCTTGGTCTTGGTAGTATGCTCCCTTCAGGTCTAAACTTCAAACCTTGAGGCCAAACAACTTCTAAGGGCCATTAAAGTGAGAGAATTTCTCCTTGAATTACTCAAGTGCACGTGCGGGAAACTCCTTGCCGAGGGTTTGTGCACCCCTAGAACTAGTCATGACTTTCTTCAGGACACCCGGTGCCAATAAAAAAATGACTGAAATTGTTTGTCCGATAACGCTAGTATTCCATTTTGCGTTGTACAAATACCTTTCATTCCCTGAAGTTTAATAAAATGCTCAAAAACTGCTCCCAGAAAATCCAGTACGCTCACTAAATTTCCAGTTGCTACAGTACACCCTAAATTTGAATTTATTCAATTTGAATTAAAAAAGACATCTAAGGATAAGGAAGAATAATGGAGAAATTTATCCATTTGCTGATTTATTTTGCAATACCCAGATGGTTGATTGTTGCTAGTATTATACAATTTGGAAAAGGGAAAAAAGGAATTCGATTATTTGTTGACAGCTTGCTATGGTTTCCTTTTAAGAAAATTATTGTTCTTATCAAAATGGAGCGCCCTTTCCTTTAGAGCAAAGTTGCCTCATCCCGACAGGTTCAACATCAAACCATGCTCCAGTTGCGCCTAGCTGGGCAAGGAATTCTCCCCTATCTCCAACTGAGCATACGAGTTGTTTGAACAGGTAAAAGTTATGTCTCAGTCCAAGTGGGTATAGAATTTCTCTTCCACATTTCCATGGAGTGTTGAAAAACCCAAACATCTCAGGGATAGATAGAGAGGTAGGAATTTATCAAACGAACCACACTCCTTGCAAAGGGAAGGGAGGTTTGAAACTTTGTCCTTGCTAACCTTCCAAGAGCCTTACCGGCTGGCATTTCAACTACGCTTGTTTGCTTGACGGGTACTGGTCACTGCTAGTTAGCTCCACGATACTTGGATAATCTTTTTCAAATGGTCTTTCTCCAATTTCTTCTTCCTCCTCCTTGGTGCCTCTTTTCAAACACCCTTTGAACAACTTCATTCGACTTACTTAGACAAATTGAAAGCAGCTGGCAAACCCTGACTTGTCAACTACAGCAGTGGAGGCACAATAAGCAAATTCTCCCGACATTGGGTCAAAATATGAAAGGGATGGGCAAGGAAAGTCAGAGCTCAATCCCGAAGAAGGTCAGGGGGGTATAAAACCAGAACCAAGTCTTTGAAGTTTCATATCTCAAACCAATGTCAGGAGAATTTGCTTACCGTGCCTCCATTGCTGTAGTTGACTTTATTATTGTCGTGTATATGAATAAAGAAAGAAGATAGAAATATTAAAATAATAATCACTAAATGGTATAGAAAAATAGTTGGGAAGCTACTGTTCCCTAAATATGGATTGAAATAGGGGAACAAAAAATTAAATAAATAACTTGGTTCCCTAAATATGGATTGAAATATAAGGAAGCTGCTGTGAATGCCCTATATCCCTGGGGACCTCGCAATGAAACAGGACTAAATGGTATAGAAAAATAGTTGGGAAGCTACTGTTCCCTAAATATGGATTGACATAGGGTAACAAAAAATTAGATAAATAACTTGGTTCCCTAAATATGGATTGAAATATAAGGAAGCTGCTGTGAATGCCCTATATCCCTGGGGACCTCGCAATGAAACAGGAGATGATCAATGATTTCTCCACCCTACTTACAATTACAACAACAATCAATTACTACAATTTTCCTTAACTTATCCACCGTTGAGATATTCCCTGATGCTGAGAGATGACGGAAAGCCATCTTCAAGGGTTAATCCCCACATCGTATTATATGTCAAAATATATCTTAGACCCATCACCACCTCAGCAAACAATGTTGTTTTTTAATCATCACCAACTACACCAAACAAGAAGGCTACATTGATTGGGGGAGCGAGACAGGAAGTTGGCAAATTGGAAAGGACGCAATTAATCAAAGTGATTGACCCACCCTTGGATGAATAAAGTCATCTTTCCCAAACTAAATAGACAACACATTTTTCATTTTCAAACTCAATAGACTCAAATTTTATAACTTTCATAATTTGCCATATGATTTATTGACGAGTCAATAGTTTAAATTATTTCCCTATGTTTGCTAGAACTTTTTAAAGAGTGGTCTTGGAACTTAAACCTCTACGCAGTTGTGAATATTTAAAGTGTTGGAAAGACCTTTGGGTCAACGTTCACATTGCTGCTGTGTGGAAGAAATGATTCTTCATTGTATTCATTGGTGCCTGTGGATGGAGAGAAATGGCAGGTGCTTTGAAGACTGGGAGCGTTCCTTGGACGAGTTGAAGAGATTCTTTTTCAACACTCTTTTGTCCCAGGGATCTGTCAATGTTTGTAATGGGGATAGTCTTCGTAATTTGCTTGTATCCATCACTACTACTTAGTGGTTGCTAGGAGTATTCTGTCTATACTTCTTGTGTACTCAGGCTATGCCTTTTTCTATCAATAAAGTTTTACTCTTATCAATAAAACATCTTGTAATACCCTAGTCTTACTACGTGAGTCTTTACGTCATTTTATTTTATTCCTTGAGTTAAATATGTTCATGTAAAGATTTTTATTATTTTATTTTAGATGGGTGTGTTTTTTTTATTTTTATGTGGGTTGTTAAAATAAATTAAGTACATGATTTTTAAGGCCTTATAGTATTTTCTCTTTAAACCCTAAAATTTTATTATTTATGAAAGAGCACAAATGATTCCCACCATTGGATTGGTAGTTGGAATAGTTATCTTCCTAAATCTAATCCTAGCCCTCCATTTCCTTAAACTTTTAATGACCAAAAATTTAACTAAGCCTTCTTCTCTTATGAACCGTCGGTCTACACCTAACAAATGAAGAATTTCCCTTCAAACCGTCGGTCTACACCTAACAAATGAAGAATTTCCCTTCAAACCGTCGGTCTACACCTAACAAATGAAGAACAAGTCTTCTTCACCTCTCTTTCCATGCTAGCCAACGCCACTTCCCTCTTTTCTTCTCCTCTTCAAGAAATCAAACTCCTCTCATTTTTTTCAAGCTTTGGACCTTCACTTCACCTCTTGAAAGAATCTAGGAGCTTAAGGTAAATTGTTTAATATGATTTAATGTGATTTTGGAAGCTAACTAAATTTTTTAGCTTATGTTTTGATGTTATGTTTTATATATATACATATATACTCTGTTTTAAGGGATTAATTATATATAGGGCTGTTTTGATGTTATGTTTTGTATATCTACATATATGCTCTGTTTTAAGGGATTAATTATATATAGGGCTGTTTTGATGTTATGTTTTGTATATCTACATATATGCTCTGTTTTAAGGGATTAATTATATATATAGGGCTGTTTTGATGTTGTGTTTTGTATATATATATATAATTATGTTCTGTTTTAAGTGATTAAATGCATATATGGAGCTGTTTTGATATTATGTTAACTAAATTAACTATCTTCTTATGTTACTCTTGTAAGGATTTGTCGAGAAGGTAGTTATTTGAAGTAACATTAAGGGTAGAAAACGACGTTAGATTTATAATATTTTAGCCATCGTTAAAAAGGGGATCTAAAGGATGTTGGATGAGTTTTAACACACTTGCTTTTATTGGATTAGGATTTTCTGAAGTTAAAGGGGTTGCAGCGGATCGAGGTAAGTAGCTATGACCATGCGTCCATGCCAAGTTCTCTTGTGGAAGAATATATCTCTATCTCTTTCCAAACATTCCTCTAATTAAATAATAAATGAGTTAATATTATGTACAAGCCTTTCTTGGTAGCCCCTGTTAAGTATCCTATCGATTATAATTGATTGTATGTGTATATGGTAATGCATGCATGTAGATCCTAAGTCATGAAATTTTTATACATGCTTCTTGAAATAACTAAGATTTTATTTATATGTAAGCATGACATAAAATGCTATTTTCCAAAATAAAAGCATATTCATCGGACTAAGGAAGATATTGAAAATGTTGATTTCAAAGAAAGAAAAGGAATGAATTAATGTATGAAAATATGAAATGGCCACATGAAAGGAAATGATATTAAAGAAATGGGCAGATTGCAATGCCGGATAAGTAGTACTGGTAGTGCACCCAGTGCTGCTCCCTGACAGAAAGGGGTTCCTAACCTGTGGCCACGGGTGGGATCCAGGTCCAATAGGACCGCTAACCCCAACACACGGGGCGTAATAGTGTGTTGGCCAAAAGAAAGTGGAAGATTAAATTAAGTGTATGCATGAAGATACGATATATAAGTATGTATGAAAATAAGAAATAAAGATTTTGCATGAAAGTATGAAGTGAGTATATGCATGATAGTAAGAAGTAAGTGTATGCATGATGTTATAAAGAAAGCATATGCATGGAAGTATTGTCAGAATTAGTATTAGTTTATGGATGCATGTTTTCAAAAGAAAGTACTATATGCTTATTAAGTTAACAGCATGGTGTACTGCTTACTGAGTATTAGACTCACTTTGTGTTTATGTTTTAAACGTCCAGGTACAGACGAATCTACTGAGGAGCTGAGTATTACTGAGGAGGGAGGGGCCGACGTTTAGTAGTCCCTGGGTAGTTTGGTTTCTTTTTATGATGATATATATTTCTTATGTTTTAATACTGGACCCCACACGGGGATGTTTTATTGAGTTAACTTCTAGACAAGATACCTTCGGGTATAAGGTACATAGTGGGGTAATGGAAACCCCTTCTGCTTTAAGTTAGTTTTCTTTTGTAATGACTGAAGGGACTGAGTCCCTTTTTGTTTAAAGTAGTTATCTTAAATAAATGGATGACGGACTTTGAGAGTCCTTTGTAAAGGAATGTAAATGTATGTCTATTAGATGTTTCTTTCAGTTAGAAATTAGAATTTATGCGTGATGCGTTCGAATCATCACGCATTATCTTTTAAAAAAAAATTAATTAATTAATAAAATAATAATAATACTAATAACAATATGGGCATTCATTTATAAATAAATTTACTGTTATAATAGGAAAAAGAACAAGTACGGGATCACGGTCTCGCTCTTGTTAGGGTGGGCTTGTGACACATCTTATCAAGAAAACTTAAACCTCTACTCTTGAAAGATAATGCACTAAATGATGCATCCTTAAAAGTTGGATCTCTGACAAGGCATGAATGATTTGTTAATATGTCCACTTCAACATTAATTATCTGTTACTGGTTTTTTATTAAGAGAAATAACTAAACTATGATAAGAGAAGTATGCTTATCACCAAAATTCAACTTGAAATAGAAATAATTATGTAATGAACAGAACCGTACACAAAATGCTTACAAAGAGTACCAGTAAAATAAACAAGCCTTCAACATTAATTGAAATTAGATACATATAACAAAAGATTTCATACACCATAAAACAAAAGTAAGACTTACTAAGAAAGCTGAACCTGTCCCCCTCCAAAAAAATAAAAAGAAAAAATTGCATATAACCATCAGTTTTACGTAGCTGATCTTTCACCGTGGCAGTCTTTGATGCCAAATATGAGTTTCCTCTACTCTCATTCATTTTTCAAAACTTCAACTGACCATGTGATTGGAAACTGAAATTTAGACAGCCAAAGGACAACTCTGCTTTTAAACCACCTTATTGGTGTCTCATCCACTCTATATTACATTCATAACGTACCACTTATGGTCACTCATAATTATATTTTCGGCTATATTATTATTATGCATCATGTTTTCTGCAATCATATGATAATAGTATTAACTGCTGAAAAGTGCTACTCTATTACGCTCTTTTCCTGCACTGGGACTCAGGAAATTCCCAAGAAAGAAAAAATTTGTTCCAGATTCATATATCAGACCATCAAAGTATAAATATTTCCTAAAAAACATACATTCAGGATGGGTTAGCCAATATACAACAAAACTTGGATTAAAAAAAAGTTCACTGTCCACATGTTGTATATCCATATGCATCACAGAGAATCGAAGTCATGAAGATTTCCCATCTTTCACATCTTTTTTCTTATTTTTCTATGATAAGAGAAAGGGGAATGGTCATACGTTAGCAAATTAAAAAATGAAATTCAACTTGTTACCTCATTGACTCCAGAAAAGTCAAGTCCCATCGCTGCCGCTTGCTGGGGAGTACTGGCCAAGTAAACGGAGGCCCAATGCTTGCCGCCAAATGAAGTATCATGATCAGATACACCATCAGAAAATATTTTGTTGAGAGAGCTCCAATCAACCCCTGGATTTTCTGTCACACCATCCTTGCTTCCATCATTAGCTAGTTTTTTCTGTAGAAATCCACTTGCACCCTCCTCCAATAATTTACCATGTCGTCTGAACCACAACAAAGATCCATATAAATTCAACTTTAAAACATGCAAAATTTAAGATGCCAAAAGGGTAAAACAATACCTTCTTACAGGCCTGTGGATTTGAAGAAACTTCTCACTATCAGCTATTGACTCGGTAAATTCACCGGTTACCTGAGATCCTACCCAGTGTACCCTCTTTTTCCAAGCTTCAGTACAGCAACCATTAGGAGCCTGACTTTCAATCCACTTATATAAACTTGGTAGCTCAATACCAGCTCCATCAAGTTGTTCCTGTTCAAAGCCGTAAATAGAAGAATGATATAACTACACTTTGAATGAACAATCATTGAGCATGATCAAACTGCCTTTGACACAAAACAAGCTATCAAATAGATAAACATATATTAGGACCTATATGATCATATAACTATTAAAAAAAACATATTAATAATATAGCAGAAACCAATACGCATCATTTCATGTCAACTAACTATTGTACAACACGTAGGTTTTACATGCACTAATCTCAATCAGTATTCACAATTTCACATCAAGATTGTGCCTCACCAAACACCATCATTCTCAAACAAAAAGCAGTATGTTCCAAAGCAAAATCAAGGGATCTTGGCTTAAATGACACTTAAATATGAAAATCCAATTAATTCCTAATAGAATCCCTAAATTATACAAGAATAGATCATTTTCTATAGGTCAATTTTGATATACACGTAAGTCAATGACCTGTAGCTCAAATAGCATTTCTTCCATAAAAAGATTGTGCGAAGGGTGAGGTATACTCCAAAACAGTATTCATATCAAGATTGTGCCTCACTAAACACCATCATTTCAAAACAAAAGGCAGTATGTTCCAAAACAAAATCGAGGGGTCTTGGCTTAAATGACACTTAAATATGGAAACCCAATTAATTCCTAATAGAATCCCAAAATTATACAAGATTAGACCATATGGGTCAATTTTGATACACGCAAGTCAATGAGCTGTAGCTCAAATAGTATTTCTTCGATAAAAAGATAGGGTGAAGGGTTAGGTATATAACTTGCAAAAAGAAAAATATCCAGATACTAATTTAACTAGATGAAGCCATAAAGGATAACCTCATATAGCTCCTCACGAAATTCTTTTGAAGTCGTCAGAAAAAACAAAAAAAAACAAAAACAAAAACAAAAGAAACCTACAATGGTTTTTTCTTTTTTCATTCCAAAGACTTCTTTCCTTTGGTTCTACATTCCTATCCTAAAAAAAAAGTCCGTACAGTCATTTTGGATGCTGCTCCTTTTGGCTACATTTTCTACTATGGTCTAGCCGAAACCAACTGAGGGTTGAAATTGATCCTTTTAGGAGAAATAGATGGTCTTCCCAAAAGAAGCTTTTTATTTGGTAGGTAACATCAATGATTGAAGCTACGGCAAAGACTACAAACTTAACTTATGAAGAGCAAATTGAAGAAATGACCTTAAATCTTTGTGTATTGTCCCTGAATCAAATTGTTTGCGATTCCAAGGTTAAAGAAATCATTTATCTACTAATAGCGGACAAGTTGGCATTTGCTCCCTTAGTTTATATGCCAAAATAAAGAGATATTTGGTAGAAAAGTGGAAGAGACTTTTGGAACCTGCCTAAGGAGGGGCTCACATTTGATTTAGCTAGGTGGTCACCCCTTTCTGACTGGACTAACTCAGGGAAGGGTCAATCCACTCCAGAGAATGCTGCATAGAAACTCCTTAATCCTGACCAAATGGTAGAATCTATCTCACAACAAGAGTTTTCTCCGCTATTAATCACTTCCCAGCAACTCTTTAATTGTGATACCCCATACGATAAGGATATAGGTAGGTGGTGTATGGGATCCCACATTGCTTAGAAAGGAAAAATTCTTGCTCTTTATAAGGTTCCAATGGGGCTCCAATTGGTAGAACCTATCTCCCAACGAGAGTTTTCTCCACTATTAATCACTTCCCAGCAAGCCCTCCTGATCGATTTTGTAAGATCAGCTAATTCAAAGGGGTAAACTTGGTCCGAAGTTGTTGGAATGAAATGCTTTCTTTAACGAACAAAGCTTTACTAGGGGGTCTTGGTCGGCCCCCATATTTTCAACAATTACATCTAGCATTGACCTGATCCTCAAAGTGTGAATGTCTTGGAGAGACCGTTTGAGGAAGATGAGATTTACAAGGTCATCTCTGGTATGGCCAAGGATAAAGCGCCGGGGCTGAATGGTTTCTCAATGGGGTTCTTTCAAACTTGCTGGGACATTGTTAAAGGTGATGTTATGCAAGTCTTTAGTGAATTTCATTTGCTTCAAAAGTTAGAAAAATCTCTCAATGCGACGTTCATTGCTCTCATCCCTAAGAGACATGGGACTTCGATTATTGAGGAGTTCCGCCCTATAAGCCTGATCAGTGGAGTATACAAGATTATCTCGAAGGTCCTTGCCACCCGTCTAAGCTCGGTGCTGGAACATATTATCTCCAAGCCTCAAAACGCTTTTATTCATGGAAGACAAATTCTCGACTCGGTGCTTATTGCAAATGAATGCTTGGATCACAGATTGAGAGAGGGTGAACCAGGCATATTATGCAAGCTTGACATGAAGAAAGGCTATGACCATGTGAATTGGGATTTCCTTTTATATATGCTTAGGAGGTGTGGTTTTTGTAACACCCCGTTCCCGTAGGATAGAGACGTTACCAACCAACATGATAAAATGCCCGGTAAAGAGACTCATTACTCTGAAATACCTCATTTATTGGAATAGACTTAAAAGAAAGGAAATAAATAGTCTTGAAAACTGAAACTGAATAAAGCAAAAGTGAGCTAGTCTTAAACAAAACTAGTTATTGAAAAGACATAAAGGAAACTTAATCCTTGTGTAAAAGACACTTATTCATCTCTAAGTCCATATACTAAATCTACTCCTGGCCATCCAGCTCTGCATCATCATAATCAACATCTGTGGCAATCAACATAGAAAAAAACAAAAAGACAAACAACAAAATGAGTCGAATACTCAGTAAATAATACATCATACCGTAAATACTATCTAACTTAGCATAAATTTGATTTTTAAAGCCTTATCATAACTTCCATATAACATTTATGGATTAACATGAACGGAAACATTCATAAGCATGGCAAACTTGAAACGTGAATGCATGAGTAACTTGTTTATCTTGAATTATACATATTTCATGGTGAACCACGCTTGAGTCCATGGCACCACATAACTTGTCATGTAGTGAAACACGCTTGAGTCCGTGTTTCACTTAACTTGCATAACATGAAGTGAAACACGCTTGAGTCCGTGTTTCACTTATCTTGCTTGACGTGGAGTGAAACACGCTTGAGTCCGTGTTTCACTTATCTTGCTTGACATGGAGTGAAACACGCTTGGGTCCGTGTTTCACTTATCTTTGCTTGACATGGAGTGAAACATGCTTGGGTCCATGTTCACTTAACTTGCATGACATGGAGTGAAACACGCTTGAGTCCGTGTTCCACTTAACTTGTGATAACCACGCTTGAGTCCGTGGTACCTTCTTAGCATAACTATGGTAAACACGCTTGGGTCCGTGTTACCTTAAAATGCTTATCTTTCTTAATGCATGATAATTTTCTTGGACTTCATAGACTTTTCTAGCATGGCATATTCTTGTACATGGCATGACATAACATGATATATTCTTGTACATGGTATAGCATAGCATGACATGGCCTAACATGATTTAATCATTTTATGACAGTTCATGGCATGCATGATCTCAAAACTACATGAATATGGCATACATGATCTGGCTATTCATTACATGGCATGCTTGACTTAAGTTATTGCATGAACAATACATGACATACATGGTCTAAGCACTACATGAATGAAGCATGCATGATTTGGCTATTTTAATTCATAGAATACCTATCTTAATTTATTATATGACCATATCATGGCTTCCATGTGATGTTAGTAACATTCAATCCATCAATCAACAATCCATAAAGGCTCAACATATATATAGGCGTACTTTCATGTAAATCATCATAATTCATAGAAGTTCATGAAAGCGATCTAACCTTAACTTGGCTCTTAGCGCAACGTAGATAACCATCAAAACCATAACATATTATCATACCCAATTATAATATTTACATTACACATACATTTATATGACCATATTATTTACCTCTTAGCGCTGCTTCCGAATACTCACGTTGTAGCTCGTGACCTATACGAGGCACTAGACGTTACTAATCTTTCTAGAAAACGTGTCGTAGCAATCTAATTATTTAAAATCTTACCATAGAGGTAATATAATGAATATTCAAATATAAAAAAAGATTACCTAAAATAATATTATTCCAAAGCTCATATGATAATCTTAATACTTTTATAAAACTTAGTTAAAGGTCAATTGAAATATTAGCTAAGATAACAAGCTGAAACAATATAAAAGAATTCTTTAAAATATGCTTAAAAGCCCTTCAATATTTTCTATAAAAAGAGTCTAAGACTAATATATTTATTTAAGTAAAACTTTAGTCTGAATTAAAACTCAGTCCAACCCTAAATACAGAAAAAAAACTCATTTAAAGTTACTAGAATAGTTTTTTTTTATAAATACAACTAGCCCATTAAAATAATAAAATCTACAAGAAATCAACTCACTTAATTATTAAGAAAAAGTTCTGAAATATACTATAATCAAGCCCAATATAAAACAAACTCAGCCCACGTTTAAAATTAGCTCCAGCCATAAAGCAAAGCCCATAAAAACACCCTTAAAAAGCTGGAAGTATAATTGGCTTTTTGGGAGCTCAACAGCAAAGTTTCATGGGCACAAAAGGAATTTCACCATCAATGAGATATAGATACTTCTTACTGCAGTTAAAAGATAAGATTTGGTGATACACGACAAAGACTCATGGGATATTTTTGGAATTTACTCAAAACAACATGGATATTTTGAGAAAAACAGAAATAAACCATAAAAGGAGACCCATGTTTCAGTTTGACCGACTGGAAACAATTAAGCCCAACGCCTACTTCCTTAAACACATAATTTATTTCTAGAACTCCAAAGGCTGGAAAAAACAGATGAAAGTAAAAGGCAGCATGTGATATCAGTGAGAGTACAGCAGATGAAAAGGTAATGGTGCGTGGCAAGAGAGAGAGAGATCCTGTCAGGAACTTACGGGAATGGCTCACGCATAACATTGGAACCAAAGAAAGAGAAAGAAAAAGCAAGTGGATGTGCGATGCTTTACCGAGAGGAAGCTGAGGCGATGACAGCTCTGGGTTGACTGGAAGTGACCGGCAACACCACTGGTCGGAAGGGAGTGGGTTCGACGGGACTGGGCTGGTCGGCACTTTCTGTGGCGGTTTCCGGCGAGTTGGCTGCTTTGGTTGGCTGTGAGAGTGATTTTCCAGGTTTGTAGGAGCTGTTACGTTGGGCTGGTGTGAGTTTTCTGCCTATCTTTTTGTGTGTGAAGAGTCTGAGTAATGTGGGGTTTTATGGAGAAAGGGTTTCTTATTTACGTGGTCTTCAGAAGGAGTTTTAGTTTAGATAGGATCTGATTTGAGTGTCGTTCTGATCTCAGAATCTTTTTGAAAACAATTTGAAATCCATCCGATAAAAACAAGGAATACAAGATAAAGGAAACCTCTTTAAAACTCTACTTAATCTGATTTATTAACTTATTTAACAAATAAATAATTATAAGCATCTAAAGAAAGATAAATAAGTAATTAATAAAAGAATAAATATAATCAGAACATAACTAAATAATTCTAACTGAATTAACCTAAATTCTAGGTTCGTATGTTACAGTTTTGGTGATAGGTGGATTGCTTGGATGCGTCATTGCATTTCAACAACTCGGTTTTCAGTTCTAGTTAATGGTACACCTGCTAGTTTCTTTGACAATTCTCGAGGTTTGAGGCAAGGAGACCCTTTATCTCCCCTTCTGTTTGTTATAGTTATGGAGGCTCTTAGCCAGATGGTTCGGGCAACTGTTAGCGGAGGTTTCTTATCTGGCTTCAAGGTGGGTAATAGCACGGTTATGATTTCTCATCTACTATTTGCAGATGACACCCTACTTTTTTGTGAAGCGAATAGGAATCAGATTCAAACTCTATGGGCACTGTTACTTTTCTTTGAAGCAGTATAGGGACTCAAGGTGAATCTTGGCAAGTCTGAGATGGTTCCGGTGGGTGCGGTCTCAAACACACGCAGCTTAGCAAGCTACCTAGACTGTCAGGTGCCTTCTTTGTCTTTGAAATATTTGGGCCTCCCTCTAGGAGCATCTTTTAAGGCTAGAACTATTTGGGATGGGGTAGTGGAGAAGATAGAGAAAAGGCTGAATGGCTGGAAATGGATGTATTTATCGAAAGGGGGCCAACCCACTCTTATTAAGAGCACACTTACGAACCTTCCCACTTATTTTTTATCATTGTTTCCTTTGCCAGCAGGGGTGGGGAATAGAATTGAGAAAATCTTTAGGGCGTTTTTATGGGGAGGCATGGGGGAGGAGAAGAAATTCCATCTGGTCAGATGGAAGACAGTTTGTACTCCAATTGTACATGGGGGGTTGGGAGTGTGCAACTTGAGAACTTTTAATAAAGCTCTATTGGGGAAATGGTTATCGAGATATCACACTGAGGGGGATGCATTGTGGAAGGAATCATTGTAACTCGTTAAGGAACTGTCTGGCGCGGTTGGTGTTCCAATGAAGGGAGTGGGGGGTATGGTGTGGGTTTATGGAAGTTTATAAGGAGGGGGTGGCCTTGTTTCAAGAACCATATTCGATTCATTGCGGGAGAAGGTAATAGAATCAGTTTCTGGCGGGATGTGTGGTGTGGAGATCAAGCATTGGAAAGAGCTTATCTGAACCTTTATCGTATTGCTGCTAATAGGGAGGCTTCAGTGGCAGATATACAGTCTCTCTATCATGGCACCATTCAGTGGAATGTTCTTTTCAACAGGGACTTTCATGATTGGGAACTATCTTTTGTATCAGACCTTCTCAGCCTCCTATACTCAATGGGGACTCCTATGGCACAGGGTGATCGTGTAAAGTGGAGGTATAATAATCATAAGAAATTTACTGTGAAGGCGTATTACAAAATTTTGATCACACAAAACCATCCTCCGTTCCCTTGGAAGAATATTTGGCAATCTCGCGTGCCCTCCAAAGTAGCCTTCTTTGTTTGGAACGCAGCTCCTGGGAAGATCTTGACCACTGATAACTTGAGGAAGAGGGGTGTGTAGTGATGGATTGCTGTTATATGTGCAAAAAGAATGGAAAATCTGTGGACCACCTTCTATTACATTGTGAGGTCACAAGGGAGATATGGGACGAGATTTTCCAAAGGGTCGATGTTGCATGGGTTATGCCTTTGAGGGTGGTGGATCTGCTAGGGTGTTGGAGGAAGTTACAAGGTAGCCAACAAGTAGCAGCAGTATGGAAGATGATCCCACAATGTATCATGTGGTGTGTTTGGTCAAAAAGAAATGCGCGTTGCTTTGAAAACAAGGAACGCAACATGGAGGAGCTAAAGAACTTCTGTTTTCAAACTTTAATGCTTTGGTTTTCCGCTATTGTACTAAATGGGGACAATGTTCATGATTTTTTATCTTTAATTCCTCGAGCATAGAATGTATCTAGGTATCTTATGTATACTTCCTGTGTACACGGGTCATGCCTATTATATTCTGAGCAATAATATTTATCTTATAAAAAAAAATAAAAAAAAAAACATCTAGCATTGACCAGCTCTGCAATACGAAAGGACATGAAGACGAATGCACGCAGCAAATATGCCAAAAATAGGAGCAAAGATTCCCAACTCAGAGCATCTTATTGACTCTAGAGTTGGCAAAAATCCTTGAAACTCAGTTTCAGTTCCGTAAAGTGGTAAATATCCAGAATAATAGCTCATTGAATACCCCGAAATGGCAAATGAGTCTCAATGACTACACCACAATTGACTGACATGGATAGAGAGAAACCCAAACGAGCTAGAAAATCCCATGACCACTAAAACCATGAGCCAATGAAGACCCCACAAGGATGATCCAAACATAATGATAAATAAGTGTGGTAGAGGGAAAGCATTAGAACTTCAAATGCACCAATAATGGAAAAATACATCTCTCAAAAAAACAGGTCAATATGCATGGCATCCAGTTTTAAATGGGGATAATATGACAATAATTTATAAACTTGGAACTTATATAGGTTTCACAGCCATGCCAACAAGGAACAAACTGCAGGTAAACCATAGACAAGCCCCTTGGGATGTCTTATGATGACAACAAGGTAAAATGGCTATAATTAGATATGAGTTCAAAAAAAGCGTTATAATTTATATGAACAAAATTAAGAACTAGTTAAAGAAAAAAAGAAGAAAGAAGAAGCTTCATTAAGCAATCGAATGAACAAAAATAGGGCATAAATATAACAAGAACAAATTTTGGGTCAAGATAAGAATAAAATTAAGCATTAGAAGCAGATCCAAAACAAAAGCTTTTATTGGAAGTGGAAGAAGCAAACCAATAAATGAGCACCCTCAGTCTCAAGCTCATCAAGCACGGCTTCCCACTCTTCTATGAGAGTTGTCATTTCATTTGCAACAGCCGTTTCCAACTATTCAAAAGTAGAAACTCATAAGTGACATAAAGACCACAAAATCGAAAAAGTGGGGGACAATTGCAGAAACTAACCTCGTCCCCATTGAGAGTTTGTGCCAACTCCTCTCTAACTTCACTCTCCACTTTGGCAAGAGACTCCTTTTCAAGTGCTTCTTGAGCCTCTGCAGCCTAATATGAATATTAGAGAACCCCACTAAACAAAACTAACAATTTAAAGAGTTATGTATATATATGCATAAAGAAGTGGACAAATAAAATCCTAGACAAAGCGTGCTCATAAAAAAATGCGTAGATACTCCCTAACTTACAAATGTAATATTCCAAACAAATATATGCCTATAGAGGTGCACACACATAAATATATAATAAGAGTGTGTATATGTGTGTGTATGTGTGTGTGTGTGTTGTGTGCGAGTGCACAAACTCTACTATACCTTGATCATTTGGATTGTGAAGGAGATTATGTATGGTAGATATGTACTAGGTCCCACATTGGACATTTACCAGATGAAGCTAGGCCAGCAGCATTAGGGACCTCCAACAATGACTAATTTTTTGGGGTACAGCACAAATATAGTTAGCACAACCACACGTTGTGTCAAAGCCAACCTATGGGCATTGCAGCGCACCATAAGACCCAATGAGGATGTTGAAACTAAATTGAGAAAGATTATGATACACCAGATTGTAAATATAATTTCATAAATGCATTGGGTCCCACAATACTCGTGTGGACAGTGAAGACTTAGGGCAGGTTTGGGGCCTCAAATGAGACACAAAATACTTATCTAATTTCATTTCATCACATCCCATCTTATTCCCAAACATAATTCAAATACAAAATTTTCAAACTAACCATTACAACTTTTTCAAACTTTCAAATAAAAAATAAAAAAATAATTCCAACTTTTACAAATCTCCAAACAAAAATAATATTATAAAATTATATTTTTACAATATTTTAACTTTATAATATTTTTTATTCGACTTTTTCTCTCTCCTTTCCCAAAACCCCAAAAATACTTAACTCAAACTATCTTACTACTATTCACAAATTATCTTACTGCTATTTACAAAATTATCATCTCATCTCACTCCCCAAACCTGCCCTTAGTATGGTTGTTTGCTAAGTGATACATTCGGAGTGTACTAAGGGGAACTGCTGAACTGGGCTATATCAATAATCATGTAGTGCACAACAGTGAATAGTCCTTTTAGAGTATAATGTA
Source organism: Carya illinoinensis (assembly GCF_018687715.1). NCBI lineage: Eukaryota > Viridiplantae > Streptophyta > Magnoliopsida > Fagales > Juglandaceae > Carya > Carya illinoinensis. The sequence continues at coordinate 23,337,869 of NC_056759.1, read as the reverse complement.
GATGTGGTGTGGCTAGTGTGGCTCACTTGGTTGTGACATGAAGAGATTTGTCTTTTTTTTATAATTAATAAGAGAAGTTATTAAAATGAATAGGCAAAGCCCAAGTACACAGGAAGTATACAAAGGAAATACCTAATTCACACTAGAAACAAAAAAAGACTAAAGCAAATCATGAAAATTACCACCATTCAATACAAGAGCCTTAGCCCAAAAATACAAAGTACTAAAGAAAAATCCCTAAGTTCTACCATTGAGTATTCTTTGTCTTCGAAGCACCTCCCATTCCTCTACAACCATAAGTACCACATCAAGCACAAAGGAATCATCTTCCATATGGCAGCAACACGTTTTCTCCCCTCAAAACCTTTCCAACATGCAAGAAGATCCACCACTTCCTTTGACATCCCCCAATCAATACCCGTCCAACCAAAAATCTCATTCCACAAAGTCTTAGCCACCTCATAATGAAGAAAAAGATGGTTAATAGATTCACCATCTTTCTTGCACATGAAGCACCAATCAACTACACACATTCCACGCTTTCTTAAGTTGCCCGTGATCATAATTTTACCAAGAGACACCAACCAATAGAAAAAGGCCACCTTACTAGGTACCTTCACTCTCCAAATGCCTTTTCCAAGGGTAATCATAGCCACAATGACAGCAAAAGGAACTAACCGAAAATCTGGAATTTCCTGCATGAACGCACAGCAAACTATCCTCCTCCCTTCCTTAGGCAATCTTCGAATTATAAAGTCTTCCAAAAAAATCAAAAACTACAATCACTTCCCAATCATGCACATCTCTAACAAAATCTACATTCCATTGAAAATTATTATTCATACAAGAAAAGAATCGGCCACTGCAGCATCTTGATACCTAGCAATCCTAAAAATTGAAGGGAAAGCAATCTTGGGAGCTGAATCCCCATACCAAATATCATGCCAAAAAAGTATCCTTGTCCCATCCCCCACCTTAAATTTAAAATGATTAACAAATTCCCCCAACCCTTCCGAATGGTCTTCCACAAACTCACCCCATACACTCTTCTTACTTTGTTTGAACACCAATGCCCCCACATACTCCCATATTTAACATCAACAACATTTTTCTATAAGGCATCTCTCTCTATATGATATCTCCAAAGCCATTTTCCAAGAAATGCTTTGTTAAATAGCCTCAAATTTCATGCCCGCAAACCTCCAGAAGAAACCGGTTGACAAACCTTATTCCAACTGACCAAATGAAACTTTTTTGTCGTCTCCTTTACCTCCCCACAAAAGGTTCTGAAATCCTCTCAATCCTCTTTGCCACCCCTACCAGCAAAGGGAAAAGAGAGAGAAAATAAATAGGCAGATTAGACAACGTGCTTTTAGTCAAGGTTATTCTTCCCCCTTTAGACAAATATAACTCTTTCCATCCAGCTAATCTCCTTTCGATCTTCTCAATCACCCCATCCCAAATCGTAACAAATTTGTGAGGATCCCCCAAGGGATGAACAAAATATCTCAAAGGCAACGAAGATGGCATACACCCCATAATATTGGCCAGATCTGAAATATTTGATCTTCTAAGGAATCAAATTGATGATGGAGCTTAATCTCAACTAGGAAACTTCACATGAAGAGATTATATTGAAAAGTTAAACTCAACCAAGGAAGTACAGTACCTTACTCTCAACTTCTACGAACTCAGCAATTAGCTCTTCTATTTCTTCCTCGGTCAAAGATTCCTGCATGATGAACACCAAACCTATTGTAAGTACAATAAAAGCTAAAATAAAATTAAAAAGGACAATAGCTTTAAGCTTGGAAATAAAAGAAGCTTGGGACAACCAACTTTCAGCCCAACAACTTCCGTAAATGATTTTGTTAGGTCGTCATTCTTCTCATTAGTAGTGTTGTCCCTGTCCCTTCCCCCACCCTCCAAGACTGTTTCAAACTCTTTTTCAAGAGCAATCTCAATGGATACTTTAAAATATATTAAGGGCCTACTGGGGATTGCAGTAGAAGTATTAAAAAATACTTAAATAGCCTTAATAGCTATTTAATGAAAAAATTAGATTGTTTGGGTGTTACATATTACATCACTTTTAATCTCAAATAAGCTAACATTTGAGGAAAAGCATAATTTTGATGTTTTTCCTCAAACGTGCTCTTCCAAATAATGCGGACCATAATTCAAATCTTAAAAAGACTGTTAATTGAATAAAATATCTATACAATTTTAAGATAATTACAACTTTCAAACTTTCAAGGATATAATCATAATTTTTAAAAATTAAAATAATTGTCATTTCTACATCAGAAAGCACTTTTTTAATTTGTTTCCAAACAAATGTACCATGTTTGAAAGTGCTTTAAACATATGATTACCAAACAGTAAATAAAGTTTTAATAGTAGAACTTATTACTTAAATTATAACTTATAAGCCCTAAAGCTATAAGTTATGTTTCTCATCACAATCCTACCTATCAAAAATAAATATTTCTCATCACAATCCCAAACATGCACTAAGAAAATTTTTGTCTAAAAACTAGACCCAATGGATCATGTAAAACTCCTCTATTTTACATCCATCTGCAGTAAATCCGCCACTTGTAGCGGGTACTGTTCATCCTGTAAACATTTTTTTATTATTTATATTTCATTTACTCCCTCATTTCCTTTTACTTTGATTTTCGCCAACTAAGCAAATTCTTTTTACTTTTCATCATTTAAAACACCTCTATTTCAATTTCTTCCAAAAACTATCTTGGAAATATTTTTTATCCAATGTTTTCATATTTTGATTTTATTTTTAATTTTTATTTGAATCATATATATTTTTATTTTGTGTACAGGACTAAATTATATTACATTGTATATAAAAATATATTGCAAATATAAAAAAAAATATAAATATTGCAAATTTATTGGTAGTTAAAAGTAACTATTTAAAAAAAAAATTTAAAAAAAAAGATACTTATAAAAAAAAAGAATAAAAAAAGATTATTTAAATGATATGAAAAAAAATAGATAAGCCGATGTATGATATTGTACAAGTCAGTATGTCTTTGGTATATTGTACAAGTCAGTATGTAAAATGTAAAACGTGTTTTGGTTATGTATTTTAAAGATAAAGGAACCATTGTGAATGCTCTAAAGGAAGAGGGAACACCCTAGTTAGGAAGAAGAGGAAAAGATAGATACAAGGAACTCATGTCATGAATATTAAGACCATTAAGAGATAGATACCAGGAACTACACAAATTCCAATGCTGTTTCAATCTTATCCTTCTGTCCAAATCATTTACTTAACAAAAAAATGTTTCTCACATTTCAGATGCAATTGTTTTGCTAACTGTATTGACCTAGCAAATTTCTTTCACCATGACAAGATAAAATTATTTTAAATATTTGTTAATAAATGCAAATTAATAAAATAAACATGATTTTTTGTCCTCTCCCTTCCTCCAACACTCCTGTCACACCTGGGACCTAGATTTGTTAGGGTTAGGGCTAGGAATTTATTTAGGCCCATATGTTTAAAGTTTCCAAATATGGCCTATTGATATATTTCCTTGGATTTCAGATTAATTCATTTTGGTTCTTGGCCCACAGACAAATTGTTGTCTTCTTTCTTTTCTTTTTTTTGATAAGTTACAAATTGTTTCTATATGCTTGTTTTATTTATTTATTTGATCAGTGTATATGCTTGTTTTATTATTAGCTGTAATGCACTGAGCTTTTTGACGAAAATTGGGAAATAGCCAGTTGGACCAGAGCAGATAAGAGTCTAGAATTTTTAAGCCCAGAAACGATACACTAACCTAACCCAAGATTCTTACTCTGCCTGGACATCCAAACCTAGCCCAAGGCACCTTTCAATACTCAAAACTAAACCCTAAGAGCATAGGAAACCTCCTGCTGTCCCCGCCACCCACCCCCCAGCGGCCTGTGCCAAAACTCCTCAAAGAAATCAAGAATCATCAGAGAAAACATGCATAGAAACTGCCACCCCTATGTTTCCCTACAAGTCTCCCATGGAAACAACACAATCTGCCACCACTCCTTATCAGTCTCTAATCCTTAAGCGGCTCAACCCAGCTGCTGACGCCTGGGACATTTAGCTGCCAATACAGCAATACCCTAGACTGGATTCTCACTGAAAAATCTTGAAAGACTGATGAAATTCACCAATAGCATACAACAGAAACACCTAACTAGAATACTGTTGAGGAAGAATACAACACGAAATTCATGAATAATTGGTCCATTAAAACATATTTTGATTGCCCAAAGGAACAAACTGTTGAGGATGAGAACTTAAGCTTATCCACTGTACTCTCCCAATCTTCAGAACTTTTATCATTCCTCTCCCCCCAAATATACCACAATAAATATATGGGAGCCACTTTCATATTGCTGCAATTTGTAGATGGTGAGGGTGCCACATATGGGAGCCACAAAAGAGCTACTTTCAAGGGTGCTTAGTCCTCCAAAAGTTCATCCAACAAAATGAAGTCATATCGTGGATGGTGAGGACCTGATAAAATGATAAAACAATGAACTTATCTTTTCTCGTGTGACGCCGAAGAAGGATCATGTCTCTACCTCCTACTATCATTCTTGAGAAGCACACTAGGAACTAACATTTCAATTCAAGGAACCACTGGAGGCTCCATGAGATCAGCTATAGAGGCATCTTTCTCCCGTGCAATCTCATTCGCTACTAGAAAAGTTACTGTAAAGGACCCTATCTCCACATCACAGACTGTGCCAAAACTTTATGTCATACCCATCACTTCTAATCGAGTGTCTCGAGTATGTCCTACCGTCTTCTTACATGCTTCCACAATCCCACTTCATGAGCCCATGTACCTCGTTTGAGCACCAACCACCCCAAGCGGCACAAAACTTTGAATCTATTATATTCTTCCATAGAGTCTCACTTTCTTGTTGATATTGCCACAACTATTTCCCTAACAGGGTTTGATTGAATACCACAAATCCAAACACCCAGCCCTCCCATAGAAATCAGAGTGCATACCTTCACCCAATTTACTAGATAAAATTTGTAATTGCCACCCAACCCACTCCATAAGAAATCATGTTATAGCTTCTCTATTCAACTAGCCACCTTCATGGGAAGTGGGAATAAGGAAAAGAAATATGTAGGCATGTTTGAAAGAGTACTTTAATCAAGGTAAGCCTTCCCCCTTTCAATAAGTAAATCCTCTTCAAACTAGCCAATCTACATTCTATCTTTTTATCACACCATCCCAAATAGCCATTATCTAGAATGAGGCAGCCAAGCGGAGGCCAAGGTATTTCATAGGCATGGAAGATATCTTGTACCCCAATATACTACCTATGATCTCCAAATTAGAAACATTTCCCACCGACACCATTTTTGACATTACAAGATTCACTTTCAATCCAGAGACAACCTTGAAGCATAGAAGAAGTTCCCTTAAGGCTTGAATGCAGCATCATTTTGCCCTACTAGATGAGCGTATCATCTGTAAATAAAAGATGCGTAATATCAAGTGTACCATGGTTGCTATTCCCCATTGAGAAACTAGAAAAGAAAGTTGCCAATCACAAAACGTAATATCATTTTACAGAGAGCTTCCATGACAATGACAGAGTAGCAAAGATAGTGGATCACCCTATCTCAAACCTAGAGAACTGTGGAAGAATCCAACGGGTGTGCCATTCACCAAGATAGAAATGCGAAATGTAGAGATACAGTGTGCTATCCAAGAACACCATTTTCCCCCAAAACCAATCTTGCCAACAAGTAAAGCAAGAAATTCCAATTCACGTAATTATAAGCTTTCTCCATATCAAACTTACAAGGTAAACCAGGTTCTCTTGATTTTAGCTTCTATCCAGATATTCATTAACAATAAGCACCGAATCTAGAATCTGTCCACTCCAACAAATGCACTTTAGGGCTTCAAGATAATCTTCTCCATAACAGTGCTCATCTTGTTCGCTAAGACTTTAGATAAAATCTTGTACACCTCATTCCCAAAATAATATTTTGCATTTCTTGCCTCAGTTTTTCAGGAGTAAGAGCTATGAAAGTTGCATTACTCTTAAAATACCCCCATTATATCATCTTTAACCACTTCCCAACAGGATTGAAAGAAGGCCATTGTGAAATCTTCAGAACCTAGCACTTTATCACTAGCCATGCTTCTCAACACTTTAGAAAAATCAACTTCTTCAAAAGGCCTCCCAAGCCTCCTTGTTCCCTATTAATCTATTATCAAAAATACCTTTTAAACTATTTAATCAATCAAGTAATATAATGAATACACTAAATATTTAGCAGAAGGCATGACATAAAAGAAATTGATAAACAAAAAACCATATCAAAAAGATGTGGTAGTGGGAAAACCATCTAACTTCAGTCTCCATGCATATTATTCCGATTGTAGGTGCTTGTAAAATTGTACAACATGCTCCTTGATCTCTAATTGATTCGAGGGTACTAGACCATCAGCGTCATCATTTCAATTGTATTGTTCCTCCTATGCAAGTGCCACTCAGTGAAAACACTTTTTGCTTTTGTCCCCTCCCCCAACCATAGGGCCCTTGATTTCTACATCCAAGAGATCTCCTTCATTAATTTAGCCCTTTCAAGCTCCATGTCCACTTGAGTTTTGGGTGATCTTTCATATTCTGAGAGCTCTCACCTTCTCCTCACCCTCCTAACTCTTTAGCTCCTCTAGGAGAGAATTCTTCTAACGTACCACATTTCCAAAAACTTGTTCATTCCACACCTTCTGATCTTTCTTCAGTGCTTTTAGGTTGCAAGCCATGATGTAGCTTGGGGTTTCTTGGAAGTGATAGGAAGATCACCATTGTCTGATTTTGTCAACAAAATCTTCACTTTTTCAGCCACATGTTCTCAAACTTAAAATACTTACACCCCCCTTGGATGCCTCCAAAATCTAGAATAATGGGAAAAAGATCTGGACATAATCTGGGAAGCCTTTTTCGAGTCAAGTTCAAATAATGCATTTCCTAATCCGGAGATACCAAAATCTATCAATTCTTGACCAAGATGGAAACTCAATTGTTGGACCATGTGTACATGCCTCTAACTAAAGGAATGCCCATATGGTCTTGTTTCAAAATAAAATCTGAGAAATCTACTAGAGTTGAATTAAGATGAGGTCCCCCGATCTCTCACTTGAGAATCAAGTGAAATTAGAGATTGTGCTTCTCTGCAATGCTAATTCTTCACTTTCTGAATCTCTCATTTTGCTCCTATTTTTTTACTCTCCGTTGCTTGTTCCACCCCACCCCACTGCATCTCTGACTTCCCTTTTGCCGCTGAAACTACCCTCCCCTCTTTCATGGCTATTTGCGATCTTGATGCCAGCACCACTTCTACATACAACTTAACAGTCTTTTCTTTATAAGCTTTTCACGGTTGTCTCCTCTTACAGAATCCCCACCCCTTCCAATCCTAATATCTCATGCCATACCAGGTGGAGTAGTAAACAAAGACAAGGATTGTCATAGTTCCATTGCAAATCTTTTCTACCCCATCCTCCTTCCACCATTACTATAAAGCCTTGCTGCCCACCTCCACCATATTCCGCCAACACCAGGCACCACCTGTAGATATTAGAGCACCTTTGTGCTAGAGCACCTTGAAGAATTCCACTTTTCTGCCAAAAGGGAACACTTCCATTGATACCTTTCTACTCCTTCCAGGAAGTTCATGACCTTCTCAGCCTCAAACGATAGGTCAAAAACTGTTGTTTCTGTCAGCAAGTGTTTAATGGACCCCATTTTTAGTGTGATTTTTTAAATAGCACAAGACTTTCAATATTTTCACTAGTGCTACCTATGACTATTTGAATTAATAAAATTCAGCTTGTTTTGGTTTTATGAGTCCTTTTATACCTAGCTTGTACATAAATGTTAGTAGCATTCCCTTTTTTTAAGAAGTTGTTATTAGCATTCCTAAACCTAAAGGGAGGGGGCCTTACAACTCCATCTTTACAATTGGAGTTGGCAACTTAGGCATAAAAGAGCATACAAAGCGATAAAGCCCTGCTATCACACCATATGTCGCTCCAGAATTTAATCCCGGTTCCTGTACCCACTTGAAGCTTAACAAAGCGATTAAAAAACTTGTACCCCTCATTATTTCAATTGGCGAGTGTAAAGGATTTATCAGTGGCGGATGCTATGGAGGTGTCGGGGGGACGGATTACTTGGATCATTAATTTCGGTAGAGCAGTTCAGGATTGGGAGATAAGTAGCATTGCAGATTTTTACAGTTTTATTTATTCTATAAGAGTAAACAGTCAGCAAGAAGATGTCATGTGGTGGATTCCAGCAAGAAAAGGAATTTTCTCGGTCAAGTCTTTCTATAAGGCTCTCACCCCAGAGTCCAACTCTCATTTCCCTTGGAGAAAGATCTGGAGTCACAAGGCACCTCCAAAAGCCTCATTTTTTGTCTGGACAGCCTCCTTGGATAAGATTCTTACCACTGATAATCTAAGAAAAAGAATGATCATTATCGCAGACTGGTGTTGCATGTGTAAAGGAGGGGGAGAATCGGTAAATTATCTTCTATTACATTGCGATGTAGCAAGGACTCTATGGAACGAAGTGTTCGTTCGTTTGGCAATGGTTTGGGTGATGCCAAAAACGGTGGAGGCAGCGTTGGCCAGTTGGGCTAGCATAAAAGGCAGGCAACCGATTAGAGCTATGTGGAAGATGATCCCTATTTGCATCTTGTGAAGTTTGTGGAGGGAGTGCAACGAGCGGACTTTCAAAGACAAGGAAAGATCTGTAGAGGAGCTTAAATTCTTATTTTTTATAACTCTTTTTAGTTGGGCCATAGCTGTAGATTTTAATGGCATGGCCCTTCGAGATTTTCTTGCCTCTAATGTGCCCACTTAGGTGGGGTATCAAAGTTGTAATTCAGGCATTTTGCCATTCTTTGATCAATATAATTATTTATTTATCAAAAAAAAAAGTTAGGCATAATCGTGAGATCAAACATTGAGCAAGGGAAAAATGACAAGGGTGGTGTTCTTAATTTCACTACCTACAAAGTAGAGTTTGGAGTCTAAGAAGCATTCCACTACCATCCGTTTAATCCATGGTTAGTTCACCTCTCCACGCAGCCATCTTTATTTCCACTCCCAACCCCTCAAACTTCCATTGCAGCCCCAATTACCACCAAACCTTCATTATTCATCCATAGCCAAACCACCACGTTCTCTATAAAGAGAGAATCCACATTGAACACGTGAGGTTGCATGTTGATGATGGAAAATTCCTACAAGATCAATTCATCTATAAACCCTAACTCAAAACAAAAGTTCAAGAAACTTAAATAGAACCTCCTTCCAATAGCCAAACAAAAATTCTACAAAACAAATGTTGTAGAATGCATAAGCTGCTCCCAAATCTTGGTCGGATTCATTTGAGGGTGGAGGTGCGAAGCCATTGGAGGATAAGGATGGATTACGGATTAATGTTAAATTGGAAGTGGATTGAAAAGAATGTGGAGATATATGGAGAGTAAGGACGAGAGAAACGTTTTTTTTTTCTATTCCTACTTGATTTTATAATTCACATGACACATGACATGTTTGCCATGTCAACAAATTCCATCATGTGACTTGTGCGTGATAAGCATTTTTTTCTAATTAGTACTTGTGCATGATAAACATTGTTCCCATTTTAAGGAATTTTGGATGAAGAAATGAAAATTGGGGGACGGTATCATTACAGTTAGGTGAATATAGACCAAAACTAGAAACAGTGATAATTGTTGGCAAATCCAAATGTTCTTCACCACCAATAAAAAAATGTTCTTCACCCAAAAAAATCTCAAACAAGAAGAGTTAGTATGACTGATAAATTATTGCAAGAGAGCTGCAAAACAAATAATATTCTATAAGGTCACTTGCCTCAAAATGCAATCCTTCTTCTTTTCCAGATGTTGATGGTTCATCACCTTCTGAGTCGTCAATAAAAGAATCACTAGAAATACTCTTAGCATCTTCTACTTCCTCTAGCTTTTCTTCCATCTCTTTATGAACCACGTTGAACAATAACTCAATACTTGAATTTAATATGTAAAACATGAATCAAACAGAAAAATATGTAAAGTGACAAACTTAATTTTGCCCAAGATCCTGTGCAGAGTACAACAAACAGGTCAACCAAAAAGAATAAAGAGAAAGGATGTCATCCTATGTCAAATAATAAAACTAAATCACAAAATGCCCCATAAGAAGACATAAACATAGTCTAAGACACATTCACATTACTTCATGGCAATTATCTGTAGATCCAATAACATATAGATTAAGGGTCATAAAATTAAAAGAATTACGAGTCCTCATATTGCGCCCTTGTTTTACCTATAAAAAAAAGAATTAAGGAAAAGGCGAATTGTGAATCATATATCAAAAACACCTTTGCTCTATTCCACAAATGAGAAAAATTGAATCCTAGAAAACCCTCAAAATTTTCATATTTTGCTATTTCTTAAACAGCAGCATGTCAAATGACTAATCTATATCTTAGATCTCCCTATGTGAGCTAGAATGCTTCCCACATTCATTGAGCAACATTTGTATCTTTAGTGCAACTATACATATAGACGCATATATCTGTTATACGCATATTGTTTACCAAAAACCACTTAGATCTTCATTAATTTAGATGCAATGGAGTATTCTTAGATTACTCCCAAGAAATCCCTCCAACACATTATGCGTTTTTAATGATAAATTTCATGACTGGTATACACACAAATACTCCTATAAATTTTCTGTTTTTGTTTTCTTTTTCTTTTTTTTTTAAGCGGGTGATGGTGTAGGGGGAATCAGCTACTGTAGTGGTACTCATCTACTTTACAAGTTACAATAACACCCCAAGTTAAAATCTGACTCCTTCAAATCATTAAGGATATTTCCTTGTTTGGATTCGAAAACCATCTCAACTCATCTCATCTCATCATTATAACTTTCTCAAATTTTCTCACAAAATATAATAAACAATTCAACTTTTTCAAATCTCAATTCAACTTTTTCAAATCTCAAAACAATAATAGCAATATTTTATTCAATTTTTATCTTTCATCTAAAATCATCTCGTCTCTTAATCCAAACCACTAAGCTTGCCTTTTTTTTTTTTTTTAACGAAGATGAAGAAATTCCAATTTTATTGATTGCCCTCGCTTATGGTGGAGGAATACTGTGGAAACATCAAGACACTTGGGATTTACAAATATTCAATAAATCCATCCCATGCATAAAGACCAGTAAAAACATAAATCAATAAAACCAAGCTAAACATGCCTGGTGAAAAACCAAAACCTGCCAAAACCACTATAACGAATAGAAGCCAATCCCATTTTATCCAATCGATACAAACCTCTGATCTCCCGAGTCAACTGGCCTACTTCTCTATACAGCTTATTCTCCCCCACAGCACCTCTTCGTGCTAAAAAATCAGCCACCTTATTTCCCTCACTAAAACAATGATTAATAGAGAAACCAAAATCATCTAGTAAAACCATCAATTTATCCCAAAAATCCCCAAGATACCACACTGTACAGACTTTAGACAAAATCCAAGACACCACCACCATCGAATCACATTCAATGTCAATGTTCAAATAACCCAACTGCTTGCACCCCGTCACTCCTCCTAACACCACCCTTAACTCAGCTTCAGTATTGGAGCAATGCCCAAAAGATTTTGAGAAAGCAAATATTAACCTCCCAGCATTGTCTCGAAGCACCCCAACTCCTCCACTAGGACCTGGATTCCCTAAGCTACTTCTATCTAAATTCAACTTGAACCAACCTGAATTTGGCATGGAGCATCTCACCACCTGCAGCGTTCTACATCTCCAGACCAATAACAGGACCTTCAAACGGGCCAAAATGAGTTTATCAACCGCCGATAACCTGCCAACTTTGTGCACATGTCCAGCCGACGCTCTTAGCCAGTATTTGATGGAATTCCACACAACAATGAGGTTCTCCAGTTTATCTTCCATCCGGGCTATGCATCGACAATGCCATAACCTCCATACCACAATAGAAGAGATTAAACCCAGAACAATGCCAAGTTGAGACTGTCTGGAGGCCAGAGTGAACCATGCTTGAACTCTTGCACACCAACTTAGCAGATGGACAAACGGGAAACCAAGCTCTACCGACACTTTCCGCCACATTCCTTGAGCAAAACCTCCCCTATTTAAAAAGTGTTCCAGGTCCTCCACATGCCTCACTTCACAACAATTACAGCAAGAAACCATCGGTATACCTGCTTTCTAGACCTGCACATCCACAGATAAACAATAAAAGCTGCTCTCCATGGACAAATAGCTAACTTAGATGGAAGCCATATGTTCCATATCCATTTTGCCCATCCAAAATTCTGCCATCTCACTCAGATTAATTCCCTTGCCGATTTAGTAGAAAAAGAACCATGCTTATCTGGAAGCCATATGAAAACATCTTTGGCATCTTTCAAGCTCTCCACAGCTTCCATAACCTCCCTTGCCAACGGATTACCAAGCATATTCTGCAATCTGTCCACATCCCACCCATCACTAATCATCAAATCCTTCACTCAGATCGTAGGCTCTACCACTCTATCCACTGTTTCAAACAAGGCATTGTCACCCAGGAATTTATTGTACCATAGCAATATATTTCCTCCCTTACTTTCCATCTTGAATTCTACAATAAACTGGGAATCTCCTCAACAATTCTCTTCCAAAACACAGAATCTGCCCTGCACTCTAAGTTCAAAACAAGGTGACTATGTTTTATGTATTTTGACCGAAAAAACTTCGCCCATAAAGTATTTTGGTGTAGCAACTGCTAGGGCTAAGCAGAAACCTGAAAATCCGACTCCGACCCCAACTCTGCTCCAACACCGACTTGTCAGAGTCGAAGTCGGAGTTTTTTCTCCATGGAAAGTCGAAGTCGGAGTCAGAGGCGGAGGTTGAGTTAATCCAACTCCGCTCCGCTCGGCTCGACTCTGACTCCGATACTCCGCCCCGACTCCGATACTCCGTCTTCGACTCTGCCTCCAACTCCTCTCCGATATTGTACATATTTTATAAAAAAATGTGTTTTTCTATATATTAATCATATAAATATAAATATAATAACATCTAATAATAATGTATAAATACTAAATTGATTAATAATAGTTTAGTGTATTAAACATCATGCTATTTCAATATTACTACCATGTAATACTAAATTACTAATGTACAAACACTAAAATGCATAATAACATGTAACATTGTAATTCTAATGTATAATAACATGTAACATTAATAAATAAACACTAATACATAAATAATAAATTTATAATAACATGTAATACTAATGTATAATAACTAAAGTATTGATTATACAGATTTTATATAACTATATCGTAGATTCTTATATAGTTAATTAAACTCAATAATATAGTAACATGGCCCCATGGGTTAATTATTATAAAATAATATATTTATAAAATAATATAATTATAAAATAATATATTTATAAAATAATATAATTATAAAATAATATATTTATACTATAATATATAGACTAAATTGATTAATAATTGTTTAGTGTATGTAAACATCATGCTATTTCAATATTACTACCATGTAACACTAAATTACTAATGTATAACTACTAAAATGCATAATAACATGTAACATTGAAATACTAATGTATAATAACATGTAACACTAATGGATAAACACTAATATATAAATAATAAATTTATAATAACATGTAATACTAATCTATAAAAACTAAAGTATTGATTATATAGATTTTATATAACTATATCTTAGATTCTTATGTAGTTAGTTAAACTCAATAATATACTAGCATTAGGGCTGCAAATGAACAGAGCCGCTCGTGAACAATTCGAGATCAACTCGTATAAACTCGACTCGGACTCGGTTCATTTAATAAATGAATTGTTCGTGAACATTAATATTGGTTCGAATATTAAACGAGCAAAACTCGTATAATCTCGACTCGATTCGGTTTAGGCTCTTGAACAATATTCGTATAAACTCGATTCGACTCGTTTTGAACTCGTCACAATACTCGTAATATTAATATATATATATTTACATATATACTTACATGTATTCTTTTATTATATATATTTTATATGCTATGTATATTATTTTTTATACTTTGTATAAGTAATATATATAAAAAATAATATATGTTGTTATTTTAAGTTTATGTATAAGTAACATGTTTTATTATTTTACAATAATAATTTATCTAGTTCATAAAAGAATTATTGAGTCAAATATAAAAATTTTATAAAAATAAACAACTCTAATTGATTGCGACACTTTCTTAACTAATCATATTTGATTATTTGGCCATATTTAATATTATATCAATGATAATCGAATATTTAATATTAAATTAATAGTTTAATTATGTAATTTTTTAAATGACTTTAATGTATTAGGCATTCTTGATGCCATATGTATTGGAAAGTGACAATGAATCAATGTTACATTGATATCTAGTTAAAATTGATTAAAAGAAATAATCTCATTTATTTATAAAAAAAAAAAAAAATCTCATTTGTGCTTTAGCCAACCAAAAATAAAATAAAATTGTGGATCAGATTTTAACCGAGCTCGAGTCGAGCTACTCGAGCTCGTATAAACTCGTATATTTTTTGTACTCAAGTTCGAGTCGAGTTCGATTATCATTTATTTTATACGAGCCGAGCTCGATCAGAAATTTTCAATATTTTTCGAGCTCGAGTCGAGTTCGAGCGAATATATATGCTAAACAAGCTCTTGACTCCCTGCTCGAATTCGACTCGATTCGGTTCGTTTGCAGCCCTAACTAGCATAATTATTATATTGAGTTAATAACATGTAATACTATCGTACAATAACATTGTAAATTGTAATTTGAAACTAGTTATATAATAATTGTTAATAATTATTACAAAAGAAGATGCTATCGTTTATAAAAACCATAGTACAAGCCTATAGACTATAATATGTAATTAATCACTATAGTATAAGTCTATAGACTATAACATGTAATACTATATCATAATAATATGTAATTGTCAATAATCAATACTATAATACAACTACAAGATTAATAATTTTCATTAATCAATACTAACAATTAAATTAACTATTGAGTGATGGAAAAAATTATAATTATAAAAATCATAAATAGAATCATGGAATGATAATTATAATTATTATACTAAAAATGTAAAGGAGAACAGCGCCGTTTACTGATCCCATTTCCCGAATCCCATAATCCTATTCCCCCCCCCCCCCAGTTCCCGAATGATATCCCATAATCCCAATTCCCATTTCTGATTTCCTAAAAAAAACCCTAAGTGAGACCCATCCGTGCCATGGCTTTCCACCCTCTCACTCTCACACTATCGCTTCCCCTCCCAGCTTCTCTCTCTCTTCTGGTAAGTGGTAAGCCCTATCTCATCATCTCTCTCTTCTCCCTTCGTGGTCAAAGGTTATAATTTTGCATGGATATTTTCTGTGCATGCCACTTCTTGTAATTGTTGATGATTGCCAACAAATATCAGTTCCACCTCGAATTAAATATTCTTGAATCTTGATGTGCATACGCAGCTGGAGAAGCATAATGCTTAGGAAACATGTAGGGCATCATGGGCCCATGGCTCTGTCCACCAGATACATATATAATAGTTTGCATCCTGCATCCACTTTCCTCTCACATCCTCAAGTGGGTGCAGCATTGTCTTTAAAGTATTCCAATCAAATTAAGTTCATTAAGCACAATCATGTGGTCATCCAGCTTTTAGCCCGTGCAAGTAGTACGGTTTGTTCAGCTTCCACCACAGCATATATATTTTGCAACAGAACTTTGGACCCATAAGATCACAACTATGTATTAATTTTTTTTATCCAACTTTTTAAATTGATATGTTTTTGCTTTAAGCAAACATGAAGCCCAAAAATGCTCCGCATGTACATGACCATAGGAAAATTACATGACCATTTAATACTTACAGTAAATCCATGCATTACTGATTTATGAAGCTCTAAAATTAATGCTCACAGTCTCTAAAATTAATGATTTACAGATTTATTTTTTTTAAGTAACTCTATGGTTGAGTCTTTACTACTCTTTAGGAGTGAGAATTATTTGGCAAAGGTGTAATTTGTAAAGACTAGAAGTGGGTGATATGGAAGACACCAATTTTCATATAAAACTCTTTTATCTCACTAATAGTCACTTCTTGGCTTTCCCATTACTGCTTTCTTTTTCATACTATGGAAATGAATGTTGATGAATTCAGTTCAAAACAGATAGGAATAGTACTTTAAACCCTTCCTTTCTTGGAATTGATCTTCATATGGATTGATCTTCAAATGGATTATGGTTAAAGTTTCAGGTTATTATAAGTTGCTGTTGGATTAAAGAAATTTTAATGTTTTTGGGGCTGTTGGGGCTGTGTTGAATACTCATTTTGGGGCTGTCTTAACCTAACTTGTTTGTTGTGTTCTACAGTTCTAGTTCTTAAATCATGGATATAGAAAGCACAAGCACTCCTACATCCACAACTACATCTTGTCCTACATCCCAGCACCAGAATCGCCTATTGATGCTTCCAATCCCAGAGTCTAGCAGACCAATAGACTCTTCGATAGGCACTCCTAGTGCCTTCCGTTCTAACCCTCACCCTCCACCAGGTAGTAGAATTCCTAAGAATAGGTATGAGGTATGGGCCTACTTCACAAGAGTGCCCGATTGTGATCCCGAAGAGGCTATAGCTACCTATAACCATTGTCAGACGCAATGAAAATGCCATCCCAAAAGACAAGGCACTTCGGCTATAAAAACACACATCCAACTTTGTCCCAAAATCTGTAAGAGTAAATTGGACAAAAGTCAAACATTCTTGGTCCTAGAAGCAAGGAGTGAAGGAATGGGAATGGCAGAAGACCTTAGGGATGACCAAGTACAATGAGAAAAAAAATCCAGGCTGCCCTTGCTAGGATGGTGATAGTGCATGAGTTAGCCTTTAGGGTTGTTGAGGGAGAAGGGTTTCGGGAATTTGCTAAATCCCTTTATCCTAGGTTTCCTATTCCTTCTCGATTTATAATAATGCGTGACTGTATGAGGCTATTCTTGAGAGAGAATGATAGCTTGAAGAAAATGTTTTTGACCACCAAACAAAGAGTGTGCCTAACCACCGACACTTGGACTTCTATCCAAAATATTAATTACATGTGTGACCACTCACTTCATTGATAGTAGTTGGAAGTTGCATAAGCAAATCATTTCAATTGTTCGGATTAGCGACCACAAGGGGGTAATGATTGGGGCATTGACAAAATCCTCACAATTACAGTGGATAATGCTACATCTAACGACTCCGCTCTTGATTGGTTGAGAAAAAGGGAAATAGGAAGTGAGGATTGTGTTGCAGCTCACGAGTTTATTCACGAGGTGTACGGCACACATCTTAAACCTTGTTTTGAGTGAAGATTTGAAAGATGTTGATGACTCAATTATAAGTGTCTGGAATTTGATTATGTATGTGAAGTCTTCTCCCCAAAGACTTGCCACTTTCAAGTCGTGTTGATAAATCAAAAATTCAATGTTCTAGCTTTTTGGGTCTTGACATGCCTACTAGATGGAACTTGACTTTTCTTATGTTGGACATGGCTGAGAAGTATCAAAAAGCCTTCCAACTTTTGCTTGATGAGGATCCCTACTCACGAGTTTATTTGCCTGAGGATGGGCATGGGAAGAAGGGTCTAAGAGCTCCGAGGCCTGATGATTGGGAGACCATAAGAAACTCAAATGAGTTTCTTCAAATATTTTATAGTATCACTTTGCGTATTTCTGGTACGCAATATGTCACATCAAATATGTATGTCCAAGAGCTTATTGGCATTCATAAATATTTGAATGCTTTTTGTGACGATAGTAATCAACGCTTGAGTTCAATGGCTTTCAGAATAAAGGCAAAGTATAATAACCTATCAAAAAAAAAAAGGCAAAGTATAATAAATATTGGGGTGATCTTGAAAAAATAAATCGGTTGTTGTTTATTGCTACCATTTTTTATCCACGGTTCAAATTGGTTACTCAAGCATATTGGTTCAAGAAAACATTGGGCGTAAGAGGGGTGAGGAATTTGTTGCACTCCTCAAGAGGGATATGGAATATTTATATGAACAATATGTAGAGTTTGGTCGTGGGTGCGTAACTAGGTCTAAGAAAACTAGGAGTGGTGAAGGCAGTGCATCAATGGGGAGTCGTAATAGTACCGTCACAGCATATGATCCCTTGGACGTTTTGAGAGAGTGGCATCAAGAGCGGGAAACAGCTTCCTTGATAGATTGTAAGTTTGAGCTAAAGCGGTATTTGTTAAGAGGATGTTGAGATTCCTACGGGGAGTTTCAAAATTTTAATGTGGTGGAAAGTCAACTCCACCAAATATCCAGTTCTTACTCTAATGGCAAGAGATATCTTGGCTATTCCGATCGCCACTGTTGCATCTGAGTCGGCATTTAGCACAAGAGGCCATGTCCTAGATTCATTTAAGAGTTATTTGGCTCCTAGAATTGTAGAGGCTCTTGTGTGCTCGCAAAACTAGTTGAAGTTCACTCCTATATGCTTGAGTCAGAATTATTCGGAAGGCATTGATGATGTGCAGAGCTATAAGTTAGACTTAGGTAATGTATTTAGAGATTTTTTTAAGTTGTTATATATGTTGATTTTGACATTTTATGATACTAACCTCCTATACTTTAATGTCTTAATGTAGAATTAACCAATTCTATGGCCAGCATACTTCATGAAGATGATTGACAATTTGACAGATTGAGGTTTGAGTTACTATCCAACAATCTTTTAATTTATTTTATATATGAATCTATCTTTAATTTATATTATTAGTGTTATTATTTTTATTAATGATCATGTGGGTTTTGGCTTTTAATGTATCATTTTCATAGATGATGGATAAATCTGGTCTGCCAGTCACATACAAAGCCTGACAAGCAATAACAGGTTTGCAGAAGAGAGGACCTTGCTTTTTACTTTTGTCTCCATTCCCTTTTTTTTTTTTTTTTTTTTTTTTAGAAGGCGTTGACAGGTCATGTTGCTTTAGGGGAGCATTAAAAATATATTGCTGTATAGATTGTCCACCTTTGACACTACAAAGATAGAGATTTATAGCTGCTACCATCAATCAATTAAAATTCTAATTGGATGAACTAAAAGCAACGAAATGGAGGTAGCATTAAATACTTTTCAAAGTCTATAATATTAATGAAATTTATGACAAAAATATTAAATATTATAGGATTGATATAATATGTCTATCTCTCTGTTTAAAATTAGACCATCAACGTAAAAAAGAACCTTCTTTCGCCATTATCCTAAGAAATCAATGGCTGAATGAGAAGGCATTATTTAATCACAATAACAATGTTTTCTCCTACATTGACAATTATATCATATGCTACTGTATGTTTTCCTTACTAATCTTTTCATTTTTTTTTCAAGCACAAACTTGGAGGTAGGGCTGTTTGGAAGTTTGTTACATTTACTTTATTGTTGTTGGGAACATTTGTTGAGCATTCAGTTTGTAATTTAACTTATTTTGGTGCATTTGTAAGTTTGTAATTTTGTTGAACTTGTTGAGGAATTTCCAGCCTTGGTTGGCACTTAGCACTTAGAAAATGTTGAATTTCTTTTGTTGTTGGGAACTTAGAAAATGTTTGTTGTAGTAGTGGTAAGTAAATATTATTAATATATTATGATGAGTGTGGATGTTTATTGTAGTGAATCTAGTGATTAGTTGGATGTTTATTTTTTATTTTTTATTTTTAACAGCATGAGCATGTTAGTATGTTACTTGTCACTTGTTTTTAGTTAGTTGTATTTTTTGTTATAATCAAAAGTAAATTATTTAGTTTAGATTATAATTTTTGTAAAAATTGAAATTTGAAAGCCCACACAAAGTTTCTTTTTAAAAAAAGTGGGTTAAATATGAAGTTAAAAAAGACAAAAAAAAAAAGTACATAATCCGACTCCACTCCAACTCCGCTCCGAGAAGTCGAAGTCGGAGTTGGAGCAGAGTATGTGTGGATCGGAGTCGGAGTCAGAGGCCAGATTTGGCCTCTGACTTAGTCAATGTCGGAGTCGGAGGTTAGCCATTCTGACTCCGATCCAGGCCTGAGAGGAGTCAGAGGTTGGCCATTCTGACTCCGATCCAGTCGATGCTCAGCCCTAGCAGCTGCCAACCAAATTTCAAAGAAAGAGATCTCTACACTTCACCAATATCACGCACACCTACCCCACCCTCCTCCACTAGCACACACAATTTCTTCCAGGACCTCCACTTCCGCTTACCCATACCACCCTAATCACCCCAGAAAAAAGAGGCAAACAACGAATGTAACCTCTTTATCACAGCTTTAGGCATTTTAAGAACTGATAGGAGATGAATTGGCATAAAACGACTAATGGGTCTGTTTAAATACATAACAATACACATACTTTAAGGCAATCAAAAGTATATGTATCGGTACGCACATACTAAACTGATGGATCTGCTTAGTATTGGTACATATTTTAGTGAATCAAAACTATACGTATTGGTATGTATTTAGAAAGCATCAGTATTGATATTTGAATAGCACCTTTTAGCTCAGTAATATAAATATTGTATATGTACTTGCACGTATTTATGTATGCACACGTGTTTGTGTGCATGTACCTTTTTTGATAGTTAAGATGATTTTATTAATGAGCAAAAAGGTGCTATCCAAGTAAACTGGTGTATACAGTAGATACATCTAGCTAGCAAGAGTAAATCAGTCATAAAATTCATCAGGGAAAACATAAGATGCAGCTATACAATGATAAATGGATCTTCCTTAAGTTCCTTCACACTCCTCTCACAATCCTTGACATTTTGATCATTCCACTGCTTCCAAATGCAACACAATAGGCAAATTGGGAACATTTAACATAAATTTTCACCAAGTAGGTGACCGAACTGACCTTTCCAACACTTAAAAAATCAATCACCCATCAAAATATAACCCAGTCCAAGTCAAAAAGGCTAAAAACAGCTTTCCATAAGATATACATTAAAATGTACTAACAAGCAATCCATTACCACCTCGTTCTTATTACACTTTTTTTTTATATATATAACAACAAACCTCATTCTTATCACACATACAACATCAATTTATCACTACAACCCCACACTTTAATAAATTATCCAGTGTATGTATTTTCCTTGATGCTGCCACCCAAGCAAGAAAGCCATTCTCAACAGAGCCACTCCATATATACTTCCATTGATCATGACTCCAAATACCCTTTTTGATGGGGTACACCACATCATGTCTTCTCTTCCTTGTCTCCATCAAATAGAATACAACTAACTGTTGATTGGCGAAAAGAGATCCATCTCCCAATCTTGTGCAGCTCTAATAAATTCCACTTCCCACTGACTATGGCCCATTGAGATCTGCAAATTATATACCATCGAAGCATCCTAAAACTGTGCAATATTGAGCAAGAATAGAAAGATCCCCTTAAAAGGTTGATCTAAACACTAAGCATCCTGCAAGAACTAGATCTTGGAGCCATTTCCCACCTTGTATCTGGTATTTGGACAAACTCCCCAACCTTGACAATTTTTTGGTGGACTAACCCCATAAGCCCTATTAACCTCACCAGAGCACCAATCCTCCTAGTTGATACCATGTTTCAAGTCTACCACCATTCTCCAAAGGCTTTTTCTCTCATCAGCATATTATCATAACCACTTCCCCAATAAAACCCATTTAAAATGGATCGATTTCAAAATCCCCAACCTCCTCCTGAGAGCCACTCCATATATACTTCCATTGATCATGACTCCAAATACCCTTTTTGATGGGGTACACCACATCATGTCTTCTCTTCCTTGTCTCCATCAAATAGAATACAACTAACTGTTGATTGGCGAAAAGAGATCCATCTCCCAATCTTGTGCAGCTCTAATAAATTCCACTTCCCACTGACTATGGCCCATTGAGATCTGCAAATTATATACCATCGAAGCATCCTAAAACTGTGCAATATTGAGCAAGAATAGAAAGATCCCCTTAAAAGGTTGATCTAAACACTAAGCATCCTGCAAGAACTAGATCTTGGAGCCATTTCCCACCTTGTATCTGGTATTTGGACAAACTCCCCAACCTTGACAATTTTTTGGTGGACTAACCCCATAAGCCCTATTAACCTCACCAGAGCACCAATCCTCCTAGTTGATACCATGTTTCAAGTCTACCACCATTCTCCAAAGGCTTTTTCTCTCATCAGCATATTATCATAACCACTTCCCCAATAAAACCCATTTAAAATGGATCGATTTCAAAATCCCCAACCTCCTCCTGAGAGCCACTCCATATATACTTCCATTGATCATGACTCCAAATACCCTTTTTGATGGGGTACACCACATCATGTCTTCTCTTCCTTGTCTCCATCAAATAGAATACAACTAACTGTTGATTGGCGAAAAGAGATCCATCTCCCAATCTTGTGCAGCTCTAATAAATTCCACTTCCCACTGACTATGGCCCATTGAGATCTGCAAATTATATACCATCGAAGCATCCTAAAACTGTGCAATATTGAGCAAAAATAGAAAGATCCCCTTAAAAGGTTGATCTAAACACTAAGCATCCTGCAAGAACTAGATCTTGGAGCCATTTCCCACCTTGTATCTGGTATTTGGACAAACTCCCCAACCTTGACAATTTTTTGGTGGACTAACCCCATAAGCCCTATTAACCTCACTAGAGCACCAATCCTCCTAGCTGATACCATGTTTCAAGTCTACCACCATTCTCCAAAGGCTTTTTCTCTCATCAGCATATTATCATAACCACTTCCCCAATAAAACCCATTTAAAATGGATCGATTTCAAAATCCCCAACCTCCTCCTGACAGACACCTTGGACAAGTTCACTAGGTGAGATTTTTACTCCTCCCCAACCTCTCCCCATAAGAAGTCCCTCTATAACTTTTCAATTCAACTGGCAATGCCTACTGGAAGAGGAATTTGCATAACTTATACAAAGTTCTAAAAAGTTGTGGGAATTCAAAATTGGGAGAACATCAATTTTATGTTGCCCCAATTTTGAGTTCCCATGAAAGAAGCCTTTGTGAATACTACCAATGGAAAATAAGTACTTTCATGTTTTAAGCACACAAAAAAAAGCACCACGACCTCAATTACGCCATGATTAAAAGATGCAGAAAATTGAAACCTTTTCAACAGACCCATCAATCGTGTAATAATTAAAAAAGCATTTATTTGAATTGTCCAAAAAACAAATTTTAATGCCACCATTATCAACACACCAAGAAGACAATATCACCATTTGAAAGCATAAATTAAAACTAACTTCCAAACACTTATCTTAATTGAAACAAAATTGAATGAAGAAACCAAAATTAAACGCAAATGCACTTATAACCAAGCATTGCACATACCCAAGTACATGAATTTTAGGTTAAACCATATATAAACGGAGTCTATCTAGTAAACCACCACCTCTTCGCGCTTGAAGAAAGGGGGCATTCAGCTTAGAAGAAAAGGGGGCACCATCTATTTGCATCTCTATATCTTTTCTTAGCTTTCAGGGAAAAAAAAAATGTTACCCACAGCACTGAAGCAACACATTAAATAATGCTTTCACAGGTAAAGAAAAATGTCTTGGCAACCAAAACATTATTAACTTTGTCTCAGAACTGCGATAAACAGCGTCTTTAACACGAAGATCTTTGAGAACCCAAATTTACAAATAAAATCAAGCACGAGAATCCAACAAGCGGAGGACTTTTGACTCGGAGAGACTATTCGGTACGGAAATTAAGAACCAATCAAAATGGAAGGCGTTGAATACCCAGTGAGAGAGAGTTGGAGTAGAGGACTCACCTGAGTGAAAGTGAAAGGGCACAATCGGCTCGGCTCCAATCCAGGGAGGGAAATTTCAGTGAAGGAATAAGGATGCAAAAGTGAGAGAGGAAATGAATTGGAGTAAGCAATGGGGATACAAGGGAGCGTTTAGATTTTGTTAATTTTTGGGCTTAGGGTGTCGGTCGGAACACGGGTTCAGGTGCTGCCTGTTTTACCTTTCTCCTTCTCGGCTCTCGCTCTCTCTCTCAAAATCGATGATGTTTAAGGGTTTGTTTGGTAACAAATGTTTTCACATATATATTTTCATCAGTTTGAGTGTGAATTCCAAAAATCGACTCGGCGTCGGATTTAGAATCCTGGTCCGCTCTCAACCCACTCCGGCTCCTGACCAAACGAGCCTGAATTAGATTCTTTTTAATTTGTCGGCCAGCGGCCCAGCCAGCGTTAAAGTTGGAGGTATCGCTAAACAAACTCTCAGTGTTCAATTGCGAATTTATGATCCGACTTAAGGCCGGTTTATACAGTGAGATTGGGTAAAAGTAAAATAAAATATTATTATTATTTTAAAATTTAAAAAAATTAAATTAAAATTTAAAAAATTAAATTATTTATTATATTTTACGTAAAATTTTAAAAAAATTATAATGATAAAATAAGATAAGATAAGTTGAGATAATGTGAAACCACCTCCTAATCTAAACAACGCTAAATTTTAATTGGGAGGTGGTTTCACCTTATCTCAACTTATCTTATCTTATTTTATTATTATAATTTTTTTAAAAATTTTACGTAAAATATAATAAATAATTCAATTTTTTAAATTTTAATTCAATTTTTTAAAATTTTAAAATAATAATAATATTTTATTTCACTTTTACCCCATCTCACTGTATAAACCGGCCTTAAGTCGGATCCTCAAATATTATTTATGTGTTATAAAAATATATATTTATCTATATATTTATCATATATAATAGTATAGTTATATAATTATGAAATATTATAATAAGAACTTATATAATTAAATTCAAAAATATGCTAGTTTGAGTTAATTATTATAAAATAATATACTTATACCATAATAAACTAAACTAATAATAGTTTAATATATTTAAACATCAGAATATTACAACCATACATAACCAATTATATAAATAAGTTAGACACTATTATTAAAATAAATCTAGTGTAATAAATTAATAAGATATAACACTAATTTATTAAAATATAATAACATATAATTAGACACTAAAAATAAGTCTAGTGTAAAAAGATTAATTCTCATAAGGTTTGAAAGTAGAATGCATGAAAGAAAGTTTACAAGAGAGATAATACTTTGGAAATATGGATAGGAGAGATTGACGAGAGATGAGAAAGATTGGCTTAAGATGAAAGGTTTTTTAATACCCTTCATTGCTCACAAGCTATCTATTTTTAGACACTAATATACTAATCATCAATCATATGTGCCCGACATCTTCTCTTCATCTGGCAACCAATAATAAGTTCAAATATAGATAAAGTCTTTTATCCCCTTTTATAATCTTGAACGACACTTGTATAGACAAAGTTTTTTATCTTGATCTTTGTCACTTTTGGATAGTGACATTGAATAGTAACTCTAATAACTTTTATCTTGACTTTTGAAAAATAATCTATAAGAAAAGTAGATAATAATCTCAATAATGGACAGAGTTACTTGTTTTTATCATTTGAAAAGATAATGCTTTTGACATTTTTAATCTGTCATGTCAAATAATTGAAGAAACAATAATTTTCTGGAATCACATAATCTAAGGGTCATAATTTGCAAGTTCTAGATCAAATGAATCCTGAGAGTCCATCAAATGTAGTAAATAATAAGATGAGTTGTCCAAAAAATGAAAGATCTATTGAGAAGAAGATGCTTGCTGGACTGGTGATGAAGCTGCTACTTATGGTAATGGGGATAATCTGACTTGATGCTATGGATCTTCTTTATCGTCTCTGTCTAAGACATGTGACATTACCTCAGTTAATTTTTTCAAGTCCTTTTTGCTGATAATAGATGTTAATTGGATCATAAGGTTTAGAAAATTTTCTCATTAAATGGGGACTTTTTCTCCATTATTCCAATGTGAAATCTTGTTTAATGGTGACTTTGTGAAAAACAGTAATTGAAAATGAGGGTGGAGAATGTTGAGTTCGGAGAGAGCAAAGAATTTTAGAGAGAATAATAGAATCTGTATTTACTAATATAAATTCATAAAAATTATAGGTTTTCTTAATATTTTGTAGAATATAATACCAATCTGGTAAAAGAAATGTATTAAGTAGTTTTTTAGGATCAGATAAGTGCTGGAATTCAGACTCAATAGGGAAGATTGGATGCAGTGAATCTTAATAATAATAGAAAATGTAAAAGACTGAGATAATAATAGAGGATTAATAATTTAAGAATGGTAGAGAAAGAAAGAGAAACAACCTTAGAATATGTTGGTAATTTCTTAAAAGCTAATGGTGAAAATGGATTATAAGATGGTCTAATATTTTGTGGTAATATCCTCAATACCGTGTATGGTTTTGGAGTGGCAGAAGGACAAACTGAATGATAGGGAGGAGATGGTGGCGCATAAGAAAATTTGGACATTATTCTTGACTTTGAGGATGACATAATTTTTCTTGTAAAAATTCTAGGAATATAAAATCAGGAAGAGAATTAGATTCTCCTTTAATCTCTTCAATATCAAAATAAAAAATATTTAATATAGCTTGTCATCTAGCAAATATTTGTTTAGCAGTAAGGTTTTTCACATCTTTAATCAAAACTTTCTTGGCTGATTTACAATCTATTTTAAGTAAAAACTTTTGATACAATAAATCATCTTAAAATTTAGAAATATATAATACAATAACTAAAATTTCTCTTTTAATAGTGCTGTAATTCTTTTGGGAATGATTCCAACATCCTAAATGGAATCGAATAATTTGTTCAAAATCATTTGATAATTTTTGTTTCATAATTTTTCCATCACCAAGATCAAAGACATTTGTTTCAATAATTTTAAAAATATGGGGATATTGGAGTCCTAAGCATGAAAATTTCTTAATGTGGGATTTTATCTGTTTTATAATATTTGTATACTTTTCTATCCATAGAGGTGGATTATTTTTTAATCTTTTAAATAATGTTTTGCATAATGGTCTGAGAGATTGATA
Organism: Carya illinoinensis; assembly: GCF_018687715.1. Lineage (NCBI taxonomy): Eukaryota > Viridiplantae > Streptophyta > Magnoliopsida > Fagales > Juglandaceae > Carya > Carya illinoinensis. The sequence goes on along the minus strand of NC_056759.1, from coordinate 23,310,671 downwards.
AAAATCTGTAAAATAATTAAGACTTCCAAAAAAAAATCTTTGTAATTGTTACCTATCTTCTATTTCATCAAGAAATTTATTAGTAAATTCTATTACTCTATTAATTGGTGTAATAGTTCCTTAATAGATATCACGTCCAAGAAATTTTATTTTATTTTGAAATAATTTTATTTTAAGTGATGAAACAACTAATCTATTTTATTTAATAATTTGAACAAAAATATTTAAATGTTTTCAATGTTATTCAATAGATGAAGAACAAATTAATTCAATATCTATATAAACTATTGAAAAATGAGTCAATGAGTAAATATTTTATTCAAAATATTTTGAAATTTATTATGAGCATTTTTTATCCAAATGGCATAACATTCCATTAACAATGTTCAAATAGGACTGTAAATGTTGTTTTGTATCGATCATTTTCAGCAATTGGATTTATCAAAATCCACTTTTCATATCAAAATTTGAAAATACAATAACATCATAAAGACAAGATAATAAATTTTTTTTGTTAGGAATCGAATACCTAATTCATTGTAATACTTTATTTAATCTCTTATAGTTCATAGCTAATCAACGAACTTCTCATTCCAATTCTAGTTGTTTTTAGATGTAAGTAACATCATTAATTTCTTTTTCTTACAGAACTCAAATTATTCATTATTCATTTGAATTGATCTAATTTTAGTAGGAATATTCTTTTAAAAAAAAAAAAAATTTTAAGATAACTCAACTATATGTTGCTTTCTACTCCAAAAAGCATTAAATAAGTTGGAGCATGCTTTTTTCAAGTATAGTTTTAAAGTTATTAATCTTTTGAATTAATAATGGATTTTTTAATTGTTTGTCAATTCTTTTATGTTTTAATTCTTATTTTAAAAAATTTATCTGTCTTTCTTTTCTTTTAATACTATTTTTTTGTGAAAAAATTTATTTATTTGGTTAATGAAACTTCTTTTAAGGAATTAATTTCTTTTGAAACTGGAGGAAAAAATATTTAAATTGAATTTCTTATCCTAATATTTTGGAAAAAATTTCTTCTTTTATTACAAAGAATGGGTAAAGTAAAACAAGAAGTAGATTTCCTAATATTACTTTAGTGTTAATATTTTTTACTAAAATAAATATTGTTTTAAAACAAATTCCACTATCACAAATATGTGTATTAGATAATTTATAACTTATATTTAATTTTATTCTTTTAGCTTGAGATGATATTTTTCCTTCGGCCCATGGGAGGAAAATCCCCTTACAACTATAGCATAATAACATGCAATTAGACATTAGAAATAATACGTAATACTATAGTATGACAATATATAATTGGAACTATAGTACTATGATTTTAATATAAAAATAAGTTATATATTAGTATAGAAATAAATCAACAATGAATAATTTAGTTTTAATTTTAAATTTTAGGAAAAATTAAAATTCAAAAGCCCACAAAAAACTCGTTTTAAAAAATAGACTAAAGATGAAGCTAAAAAAAAGTCTAAAAAAAGGTCAAATTCAACTCCGCTTCGACAAGTTAGAGTCAAAGTCGGAGTCAGAGTTCGGATTTGAACTTCACCTAAGTTGGTGCTCACCCCTATATTTTTATACTATTTCATTATCATTCATCACATATATTTTCATACTATTTAATTATTATTCATAAAGTATGCACAGACTATTTATTGTTATTCTCATTACTTATTCACAAATTAACTGATATACTCTTTGGCTCTGTTTGGATATTAAGAATAATTCAGATTATCTATGATTATTAATAAGACAGTTAATAAATAGCAATGAATTATTTGTTAATAGTAATAAACTGTTTTTGAATAATAGTTATCTGTTTGTGAATAGTAAATAAGTTGTCTGGAAAGGTCTAAGAATAGTTGTGTTTCCAAACATAACCTTAGTATCCAAATGGAGCCTAAGAGTGGAATTCTTAGGTCAAAGTTTGGCTAAAAAACAAGTGCATGCTTGAACATTTGAAGTATCTTAGAAATTTTGTAAATATTAATGAATTGGTTTGTGAATAGTAGTGAAATGATTTGAATTAATATATTTTATTAGATTTTAAAAAATGAAAAAAAAATGTTGAATAAAAGTTGTTTGAATATAATTTTTTATTTTTATTTTTATTTTCAAGTTTAAAAAATTTGTATTGATTTTTGTGTTTTGTTTTGAAGTTTATAAAAATTGTACTAATTAGGTAATGATTAGAAAAAAAAAAGTTAAAAATTTGAGATTGAAAATTTTTTTGTATTTAAATAATATTTTGAAAGGAAATTATGAGAATTTTTTATAATTTCTCATTTTATCTCATTTCTTAAGTAAGCCCTAAGTTTAAATTTAGGTGAGTTTGTGGCATCTAGAGAATTTTCCTCCCAAAATTAAAAATATCTGCACTATAAAAGCTCTTCAAGATTTCCAAAATTTAAAATATTCCTCAAAAAACGTTTTGAAAGAAAAACTCATCATGACCTCTGCTCATCAAGTGTCACAATCCAACTTACACATGATGATAGGGCATGCCACTACATGGTTATTTCATAAATTTCATTTTATAGCTTGTGTTTTACTTTTTAATTGGACTTGTAGTGTAGCTGATGTGATGACCCGCTTTTGAGCGTATTTTCGCTGAAATAATTGTTTTTATTTTAATTAATATATTAGTTATTTATTTTAATTTATTTGCGTTTTAAAATTGGTTTTTAATTTATTTGATGTTGTGTTTTATTTCTTTAAGTTGTTTTGTGGTTTTTAATCTTTTTGGCGGTTTAGTTTTGTTTTCCCGGAGTGAGGATTGGACCTCATCCTTTCCCTACAGCTCTTTTCCTTTTTCTTTTTTCCTTCCTCTTTCTTTTTTCTTTCTTTTCTTTTTTTTTTCTTCTCTTCTCTCTCTTCCCGCTCGAGCCCCCCCGGCCTCTCTCTCTCTTCTCTCTCCTCACCCACGCCGGAAACGGTTCCACCCTCGACCCGCCGCCGTCCTGCCGCCGTGGTCGACACCACCCCCACCATCCTCTTCGTCTCCCTCCGGCGCACCACCCCTCCGAAGGCCACCCCCAACCGGCCGGCCGTTTGGCCGGAAAACGCCCAACAAAGCTGCACGGTTTTTCCTCCGTTCCGCCGCCGTCGCTCCACCTCCGGCCACCATTTCTTCACCACTTCATCACCGGTCCCTTGCCGTCCTAACCCACCCATTTCCGGCCTCTAACGACCACCGGAACAGCTCCTACGAGCTTGATTTCCGTGTTGGGTAATCCGGCCTCCTACCGCCGTTTCTGCCGCCACCCACGGCCAACCACCACTTCCAATAGCTTCACAACCACCCCTAGACCATTCCCTATCAATTTCGTGTCCTAGTTTGTCCCCGTTCAAAAGTGGGTTTTTCAAACCCACGGCCACAGTGAATTTTCACTGTGACGTTGCTTTTTCGCCGTCGTTTGCAACGCCGCTTGTTTTCTAAAATTGCCATATAGCGCTGTAAGTATTTTCCAAACCCTATTTTCAGATTTAAATATATATTGCTCATTCAATTTATTTAATCTACTGGTTGGTTGATTCCGGACTGAGTCCGAGGAGTTCGGGGGTCGGATGGATGGAGGACGGAGTTGCTTGTTTTATTGATTTACGTTGGTTGGTTATTTTTGTGCATTGTTATGGCATTGCATGGTGCATGCACGTGTGTTTATGAAATTGTGGGAAAAGCCTATGTATTGGCGTAAGTGTATTACGGGTGCGTGTGTATCACGAGCCCAAGCCGGGATGGGTTATTATCTCGGTGGAGCTCCTCTGGTCACTCGGGAGTGGAATAAACTAAGTGATGTCCCCTGAGTTGTCGCTAGACGACGGGAGCGGGACTGGGGGATGCTTGGCTACGAACGCGCCGGGGCGTGGAACCGGGCATCGCCCTACTCACCGACTCCGTGGCCCTTCGCTGGCGAGGGCTAGAGGATGCTTGGCTACGAACGCGTGGGGCGCGGAACTGGGCATCGCTCGTTAGGTGTCACATGCGTAGTGGTACTCTGCGGTGTGGCACTGGAGCCAGGGTGTGCGGATGACCCCTAGGGGAGGTCATGGTGCATACGGTTAAATTTGGAAAATGGTTTGAGAGGCCAAATTGGACTTTTGGCGTGTTAGTTAGAAAGGTTGTGTGTTTTTGGGTCAAATGGGTTTTTGGCGTGTGTGGAAAACTTGTGTTTTATGGGCTTTGTGCATTGGGCATGGTTCATGCATATTGTTTGAGTTCTATATGTGTTATTATCTGGTAGTGTTTGGGTTTTACTTACCTGCGGTACTATTTTTGGTTCCGTAGCTTTTGGTGCAGAGTTCGAGGAGGAGGAGGAGGAGGCTGAGCCCGAGGATGCGGCTCCGCCGGGTTGCTGATGTCATGCTTTGTATTTGATATTTTATTATATGCGTGTTTTGTAATATTTTATTTATGTATGTTTTAAACAGCTTGTATTACGTTAAGAAAATTCTGGTACTTAGTTATGACTTTCGTTATCCGCTGCGTGTTCTTCCGTGCACATTTGTTGCCTTTGCACACACTCGGCACCCGTCGATAGGATGGTGACCCGGGTTGTCACCATTCGGACGTCTCGATTTCCCCGTGTTCGGGAGTGGGGATTTGGGGGCATCACAGGTGGTATCAGAGCGGTTTGGCTCTGGGTAAAACCACATGTCCCGTAGGCAGTACCAGAATGCTTTTTAAAGTTGTGTTTTAAAAATTATGTTAAGTACAGTTGTTTTATTTGTTTTAATTGTTTGAACTTGTTTGTTTGCTTGTATTTATTTGGTTATGTTTTTGCAAGCTGGTTTCTTTTGTTTCTTGCTGTGTGGTGTTGGTTTTGTTTTTGTTGGTTTTATGATGGTTTTATTTGTTTTCTTAAAGGAGGGTCAAGAGTGGTGTTGTGGCAGGATTATGGGGAGACCAAGGAAAAATACTCAGGAGCCACGGGACAATACCTCCAGGGATGACTCCATAGCCGAAGCAATTCGGCAGATGACGGAGTTTATGCAACAGAGTGCGAGGTCTCAACAGGCAGGGCCTTGGCCACCACAAGGACCTTGGCCACCACAAGGGGGTCCTTGGCCACCATCAGGAGGACTTTATCCACCGTCAGGAGAGCCTTGTCCGCAACAAGGAGGGTTTTGGCCACAACCAGGAGGTCCTTGGCCATATCAGGGAGGGCCTTGGATGTATCCAGGAGGGTCCAGTAGCATGGTGCAAGCTGGATGCACCTATGAGCGCTTCCTGGCGCATAGGACTCCACACTTCACTGGTAATGAGGATCCACTTCAGGCGGGAAAATGGATCAAAGATCTGGAGAAAACTTTTGAGGTGTGTGGATGCACTGAGGCACAGCAAGTACTCTACGCCAGTTATCTTTTGCAAGGTACCGCTTCTGATTGGTGGGATACCAAGAGGGTGTTGTTGGAATCTGAACTGGGAGCTTTCGCTGCGGTGACCTGGCAGCGTTTCAAGAAGGAGTTCAATGACCGCTTCTTTCCCGCATCGGTAAGAAAGCAAAAGGCAAGAGAGTTCTCCAATCTGGTCCAAGGGGGCTCAACAGTGGAACAATACGCCCGGAGGTTCATAGAACTTGAGCGATTTGCTCCTCACCTTGTTGCCACTAAGGAGATGCGAGCAGATCGTTTTCAGGAGGGGCTACGCCAGGACTTACGCCGTATGGTGGTCAGCCATCGGATATCCACTTTTCAGGAGTTAGTGGATGTGGCCACCCTTGTGGAGCGGGAAAATAATCTGAGTGTGGGCTCCCCTCCAGGGCATAAGAGGCGGAGTTTTTCGGGTGAAGGAAGCAGCTCGGGTTCGCCCCAGAAATTTGTCCAGCGATACGGAACTCGACCTCAAACATCCTCAGGTGTTCGTATGGGAGGACGGGTGCCTATTTGTGGAGCTTGTAATAGAGCTCATGAGGGCGAGTGTCGGATGAGTAGCGGACTCCAGTGTTACCGGTGCGGCCAAGTGGGGCATATTGCTCGGGATTGCCCCGTCCGAGTACAAGGAAGCCGTGGAGGTAGACACGGTGGAAGAACCAACCCGAGACAAGCAGTGCAAGCCCGGGTTTATGCTGTCACACCCGGAGAGGTGGATGATGAGGCACCAGCGACCCATGATGCTGGAGTAATTACAGGTATGGTTTAATTTAATTTTAAGTTGGATTTAATTTTTGGTGTATTTGGTTTCTTCTTTGTATTTTTGGATTTCATGGGTTGTGTGTTTGGTTCAGGAAGAGTCAGGTTGTATGAGTTTTATGCTTGTACTTTGTTTGATTCCGGTGCTTCGCAATCTTTTGTGTCTTCCACGTTTGCTCGGGTGTGTAACTTGGTCACGGAACCGTTGCCGAAGGCTATGGTAGTGGCTCTACTCGATGGTGAGATGGTGTGGTGTTCCAAGGTTGCTTTGGGATGCCCGTTAAATTTTGAGGGAAGATTCTTGGATGCTGATTTGGTGGTGTTCAAGCTGTTGGGTTTTGATATCATCCTCGGGATGGATTGGCTATACCGATATTCTGCGAGTATTAATTGCAGAAGTCGGATAATTAGCTTTCAGCTTCCAGATGGTGATTGTCTGGAATTTGCGGGGAGTAGATTAAAAGAAAAGCCAATGATTATATCGGCGATTCAGGCAAGACGAGAGATTGCATGGGGAGCGGATGCATTTTTGGTGCAGATGGTGTCCACGCCGTCTGAGAAGAAGTCTTTGGCAGACATCCCAGTTGTGGAAGAATTCCCCGATGTGTTTGTGGATGACTTGCCCGGACTACCCCCTGTTCGGGAGATGGAGTTTGTTATAGACTTGGAACCTGGAGCGGCTCCTGTGCATAAAGCTCCTTATCGCATGGCACCGGCTGAATTGAAAGAGTTGAAGACTCAGTTGGAAGAACTGGTAGAGAAGGGATTTATTCAGCCTAGTACGTCGCCGTGGGGTGCACCAGTTTTATTTGTTAAAAAGAAAGATGGAACCCTTCGTATGTGTATTGATTATCGGGAATTGAACAAGGTGACCATCAAAAATAAATATCCTCTCCCGCGGATTGATGATTTGTTTGACCAGCTTCAAGGAGCAGCCGTGTTCTCTAAGATTGATCTGAGGTCGGGATACTACCAACTGAGAATCAGAGACCAGGATGTGCCTAAAACTGCTTTCAGGTCGAGGTATGGGCATTATGAATTTAAGGTGATGCCGTTTGGGTTAGCTAATGCCCCTGCAGCTTTCATGGATTTGATGAATCGAGTGTTTCGACCTTATCTGGATTCCTTTGTGGTAGTATTTATTGATGATATACTGATTTATTCCCGAGATGTTGAAGAGCATGTGTATCATCTTAGTCTGGTACTTGAGAAATTGAGAGAACACCAGCTATACGCCAAGCTCGGTAAATGTGAATTCTGGTTGGAAGAAGTTAAATTTCTTGGGCACGTAATTTCCCGGGGCGGAGTGGCAGTTGATCCTAGTAAGGTAGAAGCCATATTGTCATGGCAGCGCCCGACAACAGTGCGCGAGGTCAGGAGTTTCTTGGGGCTCGCTGGTTACTACCGAAGATTTGTAGAGGGTTTTGCTCGCCTATCCGGACCTCTCACAGCTTTGACTCGGAAGAATACAGAATTTGTTTGGTCAGAGAAATGTGAGAGAAGCTTCCAGGAATTAAAGAACAGGTTGACGACGACACCAATGTTACCACTCCCAGAACCGCATAAGCCATTCGTAGTCTTCAGTAATGCGTCTAAGTTTGGTTTGGGTTGTGTCCTTATGCAAGAAGGACGGGTTGTAGCCTATGCATCTCATCAGCTAAAGGACCACGAGAAGAATTATCCGACGCACGATCTAAAATTGGCTGCGATTGTTTTTGCCCTTAAGATCTGGCGGCACTTCTTGTATGGGGAAGCTTGCGAGGTATTTACTGATCACAAGAGTTTGAAGCATTTGTTTTCCCAGAAAAATCTGAATATGAGGCAGAGGCGATGGCTGGAGCTAATCAGTGACTATCAGTGTGAGATCAAGTACCATCCGGGGAAGGCTAATATAGTTGCTGATGCTTTGAGCCGGAAGTCACACTTGGAAGACGAAGCCGAGCCGTCAGAATTGGAATCGTTGCTTTGTGGGATGAGAAGGCTCCTTATAGAGAGTTCGCAGCAAGTAGAGATTTTGTCTTCAGTTCTTGATATTCGGGTAACTGATTTTGAAGAATTGAAAGCTCTCCAAAGAAAGGATCCGAAGCTGCTGAACATCAGGAAAAGAGTCCGAAAATCTCGAGAGCCGTTGCGCTATAGCCTGGATAATGATGGGATACTTCGGTTCCGAGATCGCAGAGTGGTCCCAAAGGACTCAGATTTCAAAGAACGGATCATGGCGGAAGCTCATGCGGCCCCGTATTCAGTGCATCCTGGCAGTACAAAGATGTATCGGGACTTGAAGAAAAATTTCTGGTGGGATGGAATGAAGAAGGACATCGCCTTATATGTTGAGAAGTGCCACACATGCCGTCAGGTAAAGGCCGAGCATCAGAGACCTGCAGGTATGCTCCAACTCCTCCCTATTCCTGAGTGGAAGTAGGATGACATCACGATGGACTTTGTAGTGGGTTTGCCGAGAACGCCCAGTGGGAAGAATTCTGTTTGGGTGATTGTGGACCGGTTAACGAAGAGTGCTCATTTTCTGCCTGTGAATAACACCGACTCTTTGGGTAAGTTGACCCGTTTGTATGTCAAAGAGATAGTGCGGCTACACGGCGTACCAAAGAGTATAGTGTCGAATCGAGACCCGAGGTTTACGTCACAGTTCTGGAAGAGTTTGCAGGCAGCTTTGGGTACTAAGTTGAAGTTCAGTACTGCTTATCACCCGCAGACAGACGGCCAGTCAGAGCGCACCATTCAGACCCTGGAAGACATGTTACGAGCATGTGTCCTGGAATTCCAAGGAAGTTGGGAAAACCATTTGCCGCTCATTGAGTTTGCATACAATAACAGCTTCCATGCAACCATTCAGATGGCTCCCTATGAAGCTCTTTATGGGAGAAAGTGCAGGTCGCCCTTATGTTGGGATGAAGTTGGGGAGAGTAGGGTAATTGGACCCGAAATAATTCAAGAGATGCAAAGCCAAGTCCGGATCATCAGAGATAAAATGGCGGCAGCTCAGAGTCGTCAGAAAAGCTACGCTGACACCAGGAGGAGAGAGTTGTCTTTTGAAGTTGGTGATTGGGTTTACCTTAAAGTCTCTCCCATGAGAGGTGTTAAGCGTTTTGGTAAGAAGAGGAAGTTGGATCCGAGGTACGTCGGCCCTTTTCAGATTCTGGAGAGAGTAGGGTCCGTCGCCTATAGAGTTGCTTTGCCAGATTATTTTGGGGATGTTCATGATGTCTTCCACATATCATCCCTGAAGAAGAGCTTTGGACAGCAAGAGCCACGTTTCGTCGACCCAGCAGGTATTCAGTTGCAACTGGATCTCACTTACGAAGTTGTTCCGTCGCAGATTTTGGATTGGAAGGAGCAACAGTTGAGGTCCAAGACGATACCTTTAGTTAAAGTGGCTTGGGGAGATCCGTTAGCTCAAGACTTCTCTTGGGAGCGAGCAGCGGACATGAGGGAGCAGTACCCGTATTTGTTCGAATAAGGAAGGTATGTGTCTTAATCTTGATCACAGATGGTTTATGTGCTTTCTTGTGGCTTGCTTTAAATTGGTGGTTGATTTGCAATTTCGAGGACGAAATTGTTTTTAAGGAGGGGAGGATGTGATGACCCGCTTTTGAGCGTATTTTCGCTAAAATAATTGTTTTAATTTTAATTAATATATTAGTTATTTATTTTAATTTATTTGCGTTTTAAAATTAGTTTTTAATTTATTTGATGTTGTGTTTTATTTCTTTAAGTTGTTTTGTGGTTTTTAATCTTTTTGGCGGTTTAGTTTTGTTTTCCCGGAGTGAGGATTGGACCTCATCCTTTCCCTACAGCTCTTTTCCTTTTTCTCTTCTTTTTCCTTTTTCTTTTTTCCTTCCTCTTTCTTTTTTCTTTTTTTTTTTTTTTTTCTTCTCTTCTCTCTCTTCCCGCTTGGGCCCCCCCGGCCTCTCTCTCTCTTCTCTCTCCTCACCCACGCCGGAAACGGTTCCACCCTCGACCCGCCGCCGTCCGGCGGCCGTGGTCGACACCACCCCCACCATCCTCTTCGTCTCCCTCCGGCGCACCACCCCTCCGAAGGCCACCCCCAACCGGCCGGCCGTTTGGCCGGAAAACGCCCAACAAAGCCGCACGGTTTTTCCTCCGTTCTGCCGCCGTCGCTCCACCTCCGGCCACCATTTCTTCACCACTTCATCACCTGTCCCTTGCCGTCCTAACCCACCCATTTCCGGCCTCCAACGACCACCGGAACAGCTCCTACGATCTTGCTTTCCGTTTTGGGTAATCCGGCCTCCCACCGCCGTTTCTGCCGCCACCCACGGCCAACCACCACTTCCAATAGCTTCACAACCACCCCTAGACCATTCCCTATCAATTTCGTGTCCTAGTTTGTCCCCGTTCAAAAGTGGGTTTTTCAAACCCACGGCCACAGTGAATTTTCACTGTGACGTTGCTTTTTCGCCGCCGTTTGCAACGCCGCTTGTTTTCTAAAATTGCCATATAGCGCTGTAAGTATTTTTCAAACCCTATTTTCAGATTTAAATATATATTGCTCATTCAATTTATTTAATCTGCTGGTTGGTTGATTCCGGACTGAGTCCGAGGAGTTCTGGGGTCGGATGGATGGAGGACGGAGTTGCATACGGTTAAATTTGGAAAATGGTTTGAGAGGCCAAATGGGACTTTTGGCGTGTTAGTTAGAAAGGTTGTGTGTTTTTGGGTCAAATGGGTTTTTGGCGTGTGTGGAAAACTTGTGTTTTATGGGCTTTGTGCATTGGGCATGGTTTATGCATATTGTTTGAGTTCTATATGTATTATTATCTGGTAGTGTTTGGGTTTTACTTACCTGCGGTACCATTTTTGGTTCCGTAGCTTTTGGTGCAGAGTTCGAGGAGGAGGAGGAGGAGGCTGAGCCCGAGGATGCGGCTCCGCCGGGTTGCTGATGTCATGCTTTGTATTTGATATTTTATTATATGCGTGTTTTGTAATATTTTATTTATGTATGTTTTAAACAGCTTGTATTACGTTAATAAAATTCTGGTACTTAGTTATGACTTTTGTTATCCGCTGCGTGTTCTTCCGTGCACATTTGTTGCCTTTGCACACACTCGGCACCCGTCGATAGGATGGTGACTCGGGTTGTCACCATCCAGACGTCTCGATTTCCCCGTGTTCGGGCGTGGGGATTTGGGGGCGTCACAGCTAATAATGGGCTCAAGCCTGAGAGTAATGTTCATTTCAATTGTTAATCTAAGCCCATGTTTGGGACAACTTGTTAAGACCTCATACTATATGTATTGAGCTTGATTTGCTCTCCCCTTGAAGAGAGCAAATAATTGTTACTTTATCAAGTCCTTAAAGTGTGTTACAAATTGGTATCAGAGAGACACCGATCTCTATGCCATCAATCTATGGAAGAGATTCTTGCATCACTATACCAAATCATGGAGTTTGTGAGAGAAAATCAGCAAACTTACGAAGTTATCCTGCAAAAATTAAAGGAAAATCGGAACAATCTCTACGAAAATTTAAGCTATATAGAGAATGAGGCTTGTGCGATGTTAGAAGAAGAAGATGAAACCAAGTAGTAACAGTTACAAAGATAGAAAAAGGTTCAGATGCAGGGGACAATGGCTCCAGCAAGAATGGCCATGCTGAATATTCCATCAAGGAAGAGGAAGGCAGAATACCTAAAAAATCAGCTCTACGACTCTTATTCCTCGACTCAAACGGACACCACCTTCCCAAGCCCTAAATCTGTAACTCATTTCACAGCTCTCTTACCGTCCCTCTCATGGCTAACACCATTCATGTACTAGAGCAAGGCATCACACCCCCTATAGGACATCCTTCTCCACCACCCAAAACCCAATATTTACTTCCAACCCCTCACACCCTTCCAAGTAGCCCACAATCGATGACAAGTACATCCTGTAGAAGTCTCTCGTCCTTGATTCTCTTGAAACCAAATGGGAGTTTGACCCTGGTGGTACCGTTATCACCATGGCCTTTGGTTCTGTAGTTCAAGTTGCCAATTTGAGCATGTAGGTAACGAGAGGGTGCAAGATCTGTAGTTCGAGTTCCTAATTTGAGCATGTAGGTAATGAGAGGGTGCAGGATCTGTTGTTATTGGATGTCACCTCTCTCTTCCTTGGTCTTGAAACATCTTGTGGTGTCGTAACTGAATTGATTTACATGTACACAACCAACCATATTGGCCATACCCACCTAATAAATGTGATGTTTCCACATTCCGTTTGGGATCGGATGAACTCTAAAGGTTACCTATTCCTGTTTATGAAAATTTAAGATGCAATGCATCTAGCAAGCATCAAGCAATATGCAATATTTGTAGTGAATAATTTTTTTTTAGGGATACTATGACACCCCCAACCTCCGCTTGGGATGAAACAGAGACTTTGAGCGTTAGGACATGCAATACAATGTTATATACTCTCATTCATAATAGTTAATATGCAATGCATCCTAGTATGCAACTAGCAATATGTAATAATCGCAGCGAAAAATTGGGTGACTTATAAAAATCTATGGCAGAATCAACTAAACATCTCAATAATATTAATAACCATAAGTTCATACTTAAGAATATCATTTCCTTAATACAAAATACTTAATCCAAGTTCCATGGTTAGGTCAACTCTTTCATATGCTCTGAAGTATGAAGAGTCAAGGCTTATGAGCATCAAAATTATATCTAGTTTTTGCTCAAGGTTTGGCTCCACTTCAACCATCTGTATCTAGTGGTCCATCATGTTCTTCTTCTACCGGTTCTGACGTAACTTCTATTATTCCAGGGATAATGATAGTGGGTCCACAAGGGTGAGATTTATTTGAAATTTCAGTAAGTTAAACAATCAACTTGCACAGAGATAAGATATGCATAATTAATGATATACATGAGATGTGTGCAATGATATGCAGAAAATAAATTTGTATTTGTCTCTCATCCATGTTCCTCAACATTTCTCAGAAAAACTTTAATGCACATTTCTTTTAGAGAACATTTTTCACTTTCTCGTTTAAAAAACATGATATTTCGAAAGTGAACATTTCATACCTCATTGTTTTAAAACATGTAACATTTCCTCATTATTAAAGTCATTATTAACATAATGTATGGTAGTAGCATGGTTCCCCATATGCACTGTGAGCATCTGCCGGTGACCATAACACTACTCATGTTGACACTACGTGTTTGTCTACAGACATTGTTCTCAATGCATTGGTATCATAACATTTCATCATAACATATCATGATTATAACATTTTATCATAACGTATGCACCCTCTAGCATTAGGTTTCATATACAACTTCGCTTTGACATTCTTTAAAAAGAATTCATTCAAAACCCGTTAACTGTTTTTCGTCAATCCGGGAGTTACATTTACATTTATATGCAATATGTTAAAAATTATGAAAATTTTTCACATGTCATGTAAGCAAGTAATCAAATACTTAATGTAGCCTATAACATTTCATGCTAAAATGGCATTTATAATATGAATGTGGCGTTTATACAAGAATCATAAAAAATTATCTAAGAGTAAGTTAGGGGCTAACTTACAAATTTCTTGAGTTTAGAGAATTGAAGTTTCTGTAATCAAAATTATACTAAGTTAGGATTTGAAAAACTAAGGAAGATGTTCATAATCAAATGTTCAAAAATTCAATATTTACAAAACTGCCCATATACTGCAAAAGTTTTACTAAGATCCTAAATTTTCACTATTTGCATTTGGGCCCAACATTCACTAAACTTCACAAACCCCATACTTCCTATATTCTAAAATCATCTATATCCTTAGAATTGTAAGAATCAAAGTGTAACTATGCCATTTACACTTAACCCATGGCATGCATTTTAATAAGGCCTAGATGTGATTTCAACTATTCAACCTCTATGGATACCTGTGTACTCAAATTCATCAAGTGCCAATAGTAATTATAACCTTAGGGACAAATTAAAAATTTAGACTTAGATAATACAAGTTCATCCAAACACTTAACATTTCGAGCTCTCCTTACCCAAAGATGTTTCAAAACTTAGTTAAATTATGTATTTTCATTCTTATCTCAATCACAAGGTTTTCTAAATGTACATTATTTAAGTCTAGGTAAATTAATCAAAACTTCCATAAGCTAAGCATAAACTCATCAAAACCAATACATGCTAAATGATCAACACAAAATAGAATTGAAGTCTATTATGGCATGCTTCCAACATTGAAATTAAACCTTCAAAATTCATTCTAAGACATTTATGAATCATATAAAATTATTCTAAGACATGCCATAACTAAAAATTTAATCCAAAATAATTTATGAAATCAATACTTCCCCATTAACCAGGTTTTGAACTTATCATGCTAAACCTTAATTAAACTCAATAAAAATCTCTTTTCCATGCCATAATTAGTCTTACGTAGGATTGGTTCATGATATTAATAAGCCAATTTTAGGGGTTAATATTATGATGAAAATTGATATGGCCAAGGCGTATGATACGATTGACTGTGAATTTTTAATGCAAGTTCTGGGAGCCTTTGGTTTTTCACTGGAGGTATGTAATCTTAGTTCAAATTGCGTATCTTCGTCTTTGTTTTCTGTGGTGATGAATGGCACCTCAAAAGGTTTTTTGAAGGGTGGGAGGGGTCTCCAGCAGGGGATTCCTTTATCCCCTCATTTATTCATATAGGTGGAGGAGGTTTTTTCAAGGCTTTTGCGTAATAAATTTCAGGATGGGCGTATTGATTATTATTCACATCCTCAGAATGGCCCTTTAATCTTGCATTTGTTCTACGCGGATGATTTGGTTAATTTTTCTAATGGTAGAAAGAAATATATGGAGAGGATATTAGAAGTTCTGGATCTCTATGCCCAGTGGTCTGGTCAAGTGGTCAATGCTGCTAAGTTATCTATTTTCTTCTCCAATCGAATCACAGAAGCAAGACATCAGGAGTTGTTTAGAGTTCAAGTTTTTCAATGGAGCAATTTCCAGTGAGGTATTTGGGGGTTCCTATCTATTCAGGTAGGTTGAAGTCTTGTTATTTTGGTGATTTGTTGTCTAAAATTGCCAAAAAGATTGAAGGTTGGAAGTTATGGTGTCTTTCTTCTGGTGCTCGTTTTGCTCATACTCAAACATGTTCTTTCAAGTCTGCCTGTGCATTTATTATCTGTTTTACCAGTGCCCAAGTAAATATTTGGCAAAATTAATAGATTGTTTAGCACTTTTTTTTGGAGTCTGGCTAAAGGCAGGCCAAAGAAGAAATGGGTAAGTTGGGAGTCGATTTGTAAACCAGTGGATGAGGGAGGCATGGGACTGAGAAATATTGAAAATGTTTATAAATCCCTTCATCTCAAATTTGCTTGGAAATTTCTTTCGGGGGATACTTTGTGGTCTCGATTTTTTAATTCCAAGTATGTGAAGAATAAACATTTCTCTTTAGTGAGTTCTTCTAAAGGTTCTAGATTTTGGGAGATTCTTATGAAGTCGATACCTCTTGTTGTTGAAAAATCTGTTTGGAGAGTGAAGGAGGGGAATTTATCATTTTGGCATGATAAGTGGATGGAATCTGGTCCACTATGTAATGATTTTTTTATTACTGATTTTTCAATGTTAAAAATTAAAGAATGCATGATTGAAAATTCTTGGGATGTGGATTTAATTGTCCAGCTAGTGGGTCACGAGATTGTAGATGATATTTTAACTCATATTGGTGGAACTAAAAATGGAACGGATATTTTAGTATGGCTTGGAAGTAGGGATGGGAGCTTTTCAACAACCAGTGCTTGGGATTGGATTCGTATTTTGGCTCCAAAACATCAATGGATGGAATGGATTTGGCACTTAGCTTTGCCAGAGAAATTCTCTGTTGTTCTATGGAAAGTTGTGACGAATAGCTTGAGTGTGGATGAGAGGATTAGACAAATTGGAATCCCGATAGTCTCAAAATGTGAATGCTATCGCCAAGGTTGTTTCGAAGACCTGAATCATGTTTTATATGGTGGAGAGGTTGTTACTAAGCTTTGGCATTTATGCTCTAGTTTCTTGGGAGTTCCCTATGTGGCTTATCGGTCTTGCTTGGCAATCGTGGAAGCTTGGTTTTGAAGAACAAAAAAGTCTTTTATGGTCGAGAATTTGATTGGTGTGGTTCCATGTATTCTAATATGGAATCTTTGGATGTGGAGATGTACGGCACGTATGAATGGCCATAAAGATCATCTGAATGTTTTGTGGAGGAAGGTTAAGTACTGGATTCATTGGGTTGGCTTGAGATTGAGGCAATTCGGACATTTGCATAGACATGATCAAGCAATTTTAGAGGAGTTAAATTTGCCGCTGGTAAGCTCTTCGAAAAGAAATTATATTACAGTATCTTGGGCTAAACCGGAGATGAGTTGGATAAAATTAAACACGAATGGTAGTAGCTTAGGGAATCCGGGAGAGTCGGGTGCTAGAGGTTGCTTCAGAATCATGAGGGCAATCTGATTTTTGCCTATTCTGAATATATTGGTGTTGGTTCTAATAATAAAGCTGAGTTGTTGGGGATGCTATTTGGATTGCGCAAATGTAAGGACATGGGTTTGGTTAATATTATTGTTAAGCTAGATTCATCTTTGGTTGTAAATTGGCTGGAAAAGGGTAAATGTCAAGTTTGGTATTTGGAGGATTTTTGAGAGGAGATTCTCTCCGTCATCCAAGGCTTTAATATTCGGTTCTCTCATGTGTTTAGAGAAGGGAATAATGCTGCGGACTAGTTAGCTAAAGGTGGAAGCAAGGGGATAACGGAGGTCTATACTTTGGCTACCATTCCAAAGGATCTAAATGGGATATTATGTCTAGATAAATGTGGATTGCCATGTTTGAAAAAGAGGTAATCAGTGGACGTAGGAATATTTTTGGAGGAATTGAGGCAGAAGGAGTTAACATGCGTTTATGTGGAGACGTGATTTGCGTTCTTACATAGCGTTTGCATTTTACATTTACAATGCTTCTTGTTTCTTTTACATTTGGTTATTTATTCATTATTCTTTGTATATTTTGCTAATTACTCTGGTGGATTAGGGATTGGGTTTTGGCCCTTTTCAATAAGTTCTTGTCATTTTTTTTTTTGAAAATAAACAATTCATTTCCTTAACAAGACATTACAGACATTTCACTTCTTACAATCTGTTGAATACAAGCTAGCGTAAGTTCAAGTTCTAACAAATCATCAGTAAGTGTGAGGGCATTCCTGGCCAAAGCATGGGCTGCTTTGTTGCCTTCCCTCATAGTGTGAACTGCTGACCAGTGAGCAAAAGTGTTCAACTCCCTCTTGGCATCTTCCACTGTCAATCCAACATAACTGCAGTCGAGAGACCTGCCATTAAGGAGCCTGATGACTTGTAGTGCATCTCCCTCAACTACCAGATTAGAAACACCAATTTCCTTACAAAAAACGACACTCATCATTAATGCATAAGCTTCTCCACTGAATGGGTTCAAATTCAGCTCCCTCCTGGCCTGAAGAGTACCTATGCTTCTTCCCAGGTTATCTCTCAAAATGGCACCAATTCCCACTAGACCCTGAGCAGTATTAAGGGCTGCATCCCAATTTAACTTGTAGTAACTTGCAGGGGGCTTGAGCCAGACACTAGCTGACCCCTCACCTTGACTAGTTGGACAAGAGCCTTGGTGGTCTTGGCTGGATTTGTAAGCCTCTATTTCACGAAAAGCTTTGCTTAGGATCTGGTTTGGGTGCATGAAACCTTTCCCATGAATGAATCCATTTCTTCTGGTCCACAGTAGGCGACATATTACTACCACTTCCATCAATTCTCCCCCCTGCAGATGGTGACTAAGAAAACTCCAGGTTTCCTTAAACGAAAAACATCTTAGGCTCAATTTTTGGATTTTTTTACTGCCCTGACTCCACACATCCTTGGCAGCCTCACAGCTCCAAAGGGCATGCTCAGTTGTTTCACACTCTAGCTTACATATTGGGCAGTAACTTTTTGTGAAAATGTGTCTTCTCATCAAGTTTGCCATGGTGGGTAAGGCCTCACTACATGCTTTCCATATGAACATTCTGACTGTTGGTGTAGTAGGTAGCTTCCATAGGGCTTTCCAAACACTAGATAGGGGATCAAGATGTGAGGACTCCCCCTTTAGTCTGGATTCCATCTCTCTATGTAGGTGGTAGGCACTGCCAACCGAGAACTTACTGTTTTTAGTGCCATTCCACACTAGTTGATCATCCCTTCCACCAATGCTAATCGGAATAGACTTGATGACATCTACCTCATTTGCAGAGAACAGGCTGTGTAGTCTTGGCTCCTTCCATTGTTTCAGATCTGGATCAATAATGTCTGCTACTAATGAGAATGTTGTTCCTTTAGGCTTGATGGACTGGATCTTGTATGTATGAAGTTGAGGGATCCACTTGTCTTTCCATATGTTTACCCGTTTCCCATTACCAATTCTCCACACCAGGCCTTCCTTTAAGAGATGTAGGCCCTTTTGGATGCTCCTCCATGCATAGGATGGCCTGCTGCCCAGCTTTGAGTCCAATAGTGCCCCACCGGGGTACTTTTGTTTGAGAATCTGAGCTGGCAATGAGCTTGGACATTGGATTAGGCACCAGCTTTGTTTTGCCAACATGGCAAGATTAAAGCTCTTGATATCCCTGAAGCCGAGGCCACCCCTTTCCTTTCCCAGGCTCAACTGATCCCATTTCACCCACTGAACCTTTGTATGATCCTCCTCAAAACCCCACCAAAACTTCCTCAACAGTTGGTTAATTCTCTTGGAAATTGATACTGGCAGCATGAAGATGCCCATAGTGTAGGTTGTGATAGCTTGTAGAACAGCCTTCATTAGTACTTCTTTCCTTGCCGCTGACAGAAATTTAGTCTTCCAGTTTGTAATCCTTTGCCATGTCCTATCAATCAGAGAATGAAAAGCTGCCCCTTTATATTTGCCTAGAACAGCAGCTAGGCCCAGGTATTTTTCAAAGGAGCCAGATGCTCTAACTCCTGAGATGTTCAGGATGTTGCTTTGGATCTTAGTAGGAGTGTTGCTACTAAAAAAGATGCTGGTTTTATCCTTGTTTATCACCTGCCCGAGGCCTTCTCATAGACCTCTAGAATGTACAACATCTTGCTCCACTCCAAGGAGTTTGCCTTGCAGAGAAGCAAACTGTCATCTGCAAAAAACAAATGGTTAACACGAATGGACCCAGTTCCAATTGGTATACTCGAGAAACTGCCCTTCAACTCAGCTTGATTCAAGAGACAGGAAAAGGCTTCTGCAACTATGATAAAAAGATAAGGAGAGAGGGGGTCTCCTTGTCTAATTCCCCTTGTTGGATTAAAAGAAATGGTGGCCTCTCCATTAACTAGGATGGAATATGAAACTGAGGTGATACAATTCATGACAAAGCCAACCAATCTTTGGTCAAAGCCCATCCTTACCAACACAGCTTTAAGGAAGCCCCACTCTACTCGATCATAGGCTTTATTCATGTCTAGCTTGAGTACCATATAACCAGCTCTACCCCTCATTCTTGTTTGCATGGAATGGAGAGTCTTGTATGCAACTAGTACATTATCAGTGATGAGTCTACCGGGAACAAATGCACTTTGGTTCAATGATATTATCTCAGGAAGAATAGGTTTAAGTCTGTTTGCTAACACCTTGGCTACTATTTTGTAACTAACATTGCACAGGTTGATTGGTCTGAAATCAGTGACTCTCTTTGGGTTCTTGACCTTTGGTATCAGTGAAATGAAGGTGTCATTCACACTATATAAGTTGCCACTTTGTTTTAGGATGGCAAGGGCAAACTGGCAGGTCTCTTTACCTATGTTATCCCACTGAGTTTGGTAGAAATGGGCTGGAAACCCATCAGGACTTGGGGATCCAAGCGGGTTCATCTGGAATACAGCCTCTCTAACTTCTTGCTCTATGAACTTGGCTAGCAACTGGGAGTTCATACTGTTTGCAATTGTTGGATTCATCCCTTGGAGACATTCCTGAAATTCAGATGGACTTGAGGATGAGAAAATGTTAGTGAAATACTCATGAAAAACCGATGCTATCTCCTTCTTGCCTTCAACTGTTTGCCCATTTTGATCCAACGTGTAATGGTGTTTGTCTTTCTTCTTTGATTGGCCTGTAGGTGATAGAATTGAGTATTTCTATCACCATGCTTTAGCCAATGTTGTTTAGCCCTCTGTTTCCATCTTTGATCCTCTTCATTCAAAGCTTGTTCCACTTCTTCCTGCAGCTGTTTGATTGTTGGGCCATGGTTGCCTGTGTCAGCATCTTGTAGGTCAGCTATTCCCTTCATCTTCTGCCTGACTGAGCCCTGCTCTTCCTTCCTTCAGATTGAATTCCAGTGCTTCAAAGCTTTTGAGCAGTTGACCAGTTTGCCACTGATTACTGAACTAGCATCATGACCCCCTGTTGTCTTTGACCATGCAGACTGAATAATACCAGTGCATTCTGACTTTAAGGTCCAGGCAGCTTCAAACCTGAATCTTGAGAAGTTCTTGCTTCTTTCCAATAACTTGCTGACTAGTGATACTACTGATCTGATTTTATTGCAGGAAGTACCATACATGTTGCATTATGAAATCTCAGATTCCATTCTTCATTGGCAAGCCCCCTATCGAGTCTTTCCTTTGTGAACCCCCTTCCACTCCTTTTGTTTGACCATGTAAATTTCAGGCCCTTTGTATTAAGGCCAGTTAGATAATAGAATTTAATGGCCTCTCGAAAAGCCTCTAACTGCTTGTAGGGCCTTGTTACAGCACCCATTTTCTCACTTTGACTAGTGATTTCATTGAAATCACCTATACACATCCATGCTGTAGGGGCTGTGATTGAGCTGAATTATTGCATTTTTAATGCTTTTGGAACCAATTATATTAATTCTTTCATTACTTTATCATTGGTTTTATATGAAAAAATGAATAAATCAAAGTTGTGATTTTAATTGATTAAAAGCATAAATTTCTGCTCTAATTTTATCAACTGTTGATTAATATGGATTATGGTACATATCGCTCGAGCAGCGGCGAAGTCAGGTAGATTCAAACGCTCGACTTCCGCTCGACAGTGGGCTCGAGCGAGTTGCGAGAAAAGAGATCACTCGAGCAGAAGCATTTGGCCGCTTAAGCGAATTCAGGCAGAGCCGAATGCTCGATGTTCGCTCGAGCAAATTCAGGCAGAGTCGAACGCTCGATGTTCGCTCGACACTCCGCTCGAGCGAATATCGTATTTTATAGATCAGGGTTTATTCCGCCGTCAGAGTATATATATGTTTTTTTTTACATCTTAGGACGAACCTTTGGCCTGGAAAACTCTGTTTTGATTAGAGAAACACTTAGAATTCATTTTTTTCCTCTGATTTTCGTTCAGATTCGGAGAGGAGGATTCATACAATCGATCATTCACGGAGCTACACAATTTCCACTGGATCATTCACTCACACTGCAGCAGATTGAAGAACTCCTTGAGGGGTCCAATTGCCACTGCAGCTCAGCCTCCTCCACCGCTTCGAATCTTCATCTCCATTCAATTGGTTTGATCTTTTTAATTCCCTACTTGCTATTTCATTTCAATTTTGAGTTTTTGAATTATTTTGGAGAATTTTGATTTAGACGTTTGAGTAATTTATTTGTTATTCATTTAATTCATGTTATTTATTTTTATCGTTTCGTTAAGCTTTCATTTTAATAGTGATTACAATTATAGTGGTTTAATTTGAGAATTTGTGATTTGAATACAATGATGAACCCTAGAACATTGATTTTGGGGCTTTTCAATTTTCAGTGCATGTTTTGTCAATTACTTCCTAATTTAGTTTAATTCTTAATTTAGTTTTATTAATTTCTGAGTTTAATCTATTAGTCCTTTACATTCCAATCCGACAATTAAAATCTAAAAACATGAATCTAGTCCATGACTAGTACCCTTTTCCATCCATTGCACATACCATCATTTTATTTTCTCTTTGTGAAGTTTTTCACCTTTTTCAACGAGTTTGATTTTTAAGTAACTTTCCCTGAGGAGACGATTTAAGAATTTATTCCTAATTATTATATGACATCCTCCTGCACTTGGGATAGCTTTAGTGCTATTCATTTTTGAGTGAGTCAAGTTTTTGGCGCCGTTGCCGGGGAAAGTATTTTAGCTTAAATTTAAACTCGTTATTTTTGTTATGCTCTTTAAACTGATGTTTCATGTCATGGCTGAGGGACAGTTCAAATAGGTTGCTTAGAGTCACATCAAGTATTGAGAGTAGTATAAACAATTTTGAGATAGATAGCTCTTCTATCTTTTCTATTAGTGAGTCAGGTGAGGAAATTGAAATTGAACCAGAAAACATGGCTGCACCAGCACCACGCACTCTTAAGGATTATTTGCAACCCACTCGCACCACTATACCTTTATGCATTGTTTTACTTGAAAATACATCTAATTTGTCTATTAACTATGGCATGATATCAGTGATACATCAGTTCCACGGGATGGATTCTGAGAGTCCTTACCAGCACTTGACAGATTTTGAGTTGGCTTGCACTACTTTTATCACTAGGGCTGTTACTGATGAATTCATTAGACTTCGTTTATTTCCTTTCTCTTTAAAGGATAAAGCGAAGATTTGGTTTAATTCTTTGAGGCCTAATTCTATTTCTAGTTGGTCTGATATGCAGCGTGCATTCTTATAAAAAATTTTTCCTTTTCAGAGAACTCAGTTTTTGCAATAGCAAATCAGCTAGTTCAATCAGAGACCTGATGAGACCTTTCAGGCTAATTGGAAAAATTTAAAGATTTGGTGAATATTTGTCCACATCATGGTTTTGAATCTTGGAGGTTGGT
Source organism: Carya illinoinensis (assembly GCF_018687715.1). Classification (NCBI taxonomy): domain Eukaryota; kingdom Viridiplantae; phylum Streptophyta; class Magnoliopsida; order Fagales; family Juglandaceae; genus Carya; species Carya illinoinensis. The sequence goes on along the minus strand of NC_056759.1, from coordinate 23,287,644 downwards.
GAGCTATTTTTACACTGGTCTCACTCCAGAATGCAAGCAGTTTGTTCAGACAATGTGCAATGGGGAGTTCTTTAGCAAGGAACCTGATGAAGCACTATTATTTTTTGACCACCTTGCTGAGAGCGCACAACAGTGGAACACTCGTACTGGTTGAGTTCCATTAGCAGCACAGCCACTGAGGGCTATTTCTGGAGGGGGCAGATATGAGCTTAAAGAAGATACTGATGTTCAAGCTCGAATAGCTGCATTGACTAGAAGACTGGAGGTCATGGAAATGGAAAAAGTGAAGGCTGTGAAAATAGTAGAGGCATGTTCTATATGTGCTGATTCAAACCATAAGACCCAAGACTGCCCGATTATGCCAGTATTTCAAGAAGGTGGGTTTGAGCAGATGCAATCAGCTAACTGCGTTAATAGAGCACAGAATCAACCTTTCTCCAACACATATAATCCGGGGTGGAGGAATCACCCAAATTTCTCATGGAGAAATGATCAGCCTGGTCGGTCCCCACCACCTCAGCAGCAGCCATTTAATCAGGGTGCTCCTCAGTACCAGTATCCGCCATATCAGAATCCTCAGAGCTATCGTTATGTAGCTCCTCCTGGATTTCAGCCTCATGTAACTGCATAGAGTTCTCAGCCTTCATCATCTGCAAAGAAGACTCTAGATGATAGTATGACTCAGATGGCCAATACACTTCAGCAATTCATGCAGATTCAGGCCACCACAAATAATCAGAACACTCAGGCTATAAATGAGTTGCGAGGCACTATTAATAAGATGAGCACAACCTTGAGCACCCTAGAGAAAGGGAAATTTTCAATATAGCCTCAGCCTAATCCTCAAGTATACAGGCAGTAACAATAGCAAGTGCATAATGTCTCAGGGGATGTTATTGAGACAGCGAAGACAATTCTTACTTTGAGAAGTGGGAAGGAAGTTCCCCAACCAGAGATGCCTATAGACACACAAGTAGTTAGTCCTACACCTGAAGATGTAACAGAGACTGATAAAGTTGAGAAAGAATCAGAGGTAGTAAGACCAGAGCTAAAGAAGCCTGTGAGTGGAGATGTTGAGACTAGTAAGGGATACCAACCTGTGGTTCCCTATCCTCAGAGATTGGCAGCTGGCCAAAAGAACAAGTATCACACAGAGATTCAAGAGATTTTCAAGCAAGTGAAGATCAATATTCCACTCTTGGATGCCATACAACAAGTGTCTTCATATGCAAAATTTTTGAAGGACTTGTGCACAGTGAAGAGGAAGCTGAATGTGAAGAGGAAAGCTTTCCTAACGGAGCAAGTTAGTGCATTGATATTGAGCGAGACTCCTCAGAAGTTTGGAGATCCCGGCTCTCCCAACATTTCCATTATGATTGGTGAATCACGCATTGGGAGAGCTTTACTTGATTTGGGAAGTAGTATGAACTTGCTACCGCTCTCAGTATATGAGCAGTTGGGATTGGGTGAGCTGAAAAAGACCTCTATCATGCTACAGTTGGCTGACAGATCAGTTAAGGTACTGAGGGGTATTGTAGAGGACGTGTTAGTCCAGGTGGACAAATTCTACTACCCAGTGGATTTTGTGGTTCTTGACATATAGCAGCCAGTCTCCACTATTTACCAAGCTCCTGTCATCCTAGGAAGACCATTTCTATCTACATCAAATGCATTGATCAATTGCAGAAGTGAAGTTTTGAAGCTTACCTTTGAAAACATGGCACTTGAGTTGAACGTTTTCAACGCTTGCAAGATGCCAGCATATTTTGATGACACAAGTGATTTGAATGCTGTGGAGAGTTTGACACCAACATATTTTATTTGCTCAACTTTTCCCTTATCTGATAATGATTATATTTTTCAGACACCTGAATTTTTACTTGATGAGAAAATTGATCATATCAATGAAGATGACTTTGATTTTTTTGATTGTTTTGCAGATTCTTCTTTACCACTTGAAGTACAATTTGCGGGAGCAAGATGGAAACCCCGGTTTGAAGTACCACTTGATTATTTTCCTTTACCATTCTTGGATCAAATTTTGGAAAGAGTAGCTGGTAATGCATATTATTGTTTCTTGGATGGCTACTCTGGTTATTATCAAATTGCTGTAGCGCCTGAGGATCAGGAGAAAACCACTTTCACCTGTCCTTTTGGCACTTTTGCTTTTACTAGAATGCCTTTTGGTTTGTATAATACTCCAGCTACTTTTCAGAGATGCATGATGAGTATTTTTTCTGACATGATTGATGATATTTATGAAATATTCATGGATGATTTCTCTATTTTTGAAAAATCTTTTGAGAGTTGTTTGCAGAATTTGGCACGTATTCTCCAGAGATGTGAGGAAAAAAATCTTTTACTTAATTGGAAAAAATGCTAATTTATGGTTATTCAGGGCATTGTATTGTGGCATATTGTTTCTTCTGAGGGTATAACGGTTGACAAGGCAAAGATTGAATTAATATCTAAACTTCATATTCCTAGGACCGTTAGGGATATTCGTTCTTTTCTTGGTCATGCTGGCTTTTATAGGCGGTTTATTCAAGGGTTTAGTTCTATTGCAAAACCTTTGTGCACTCTTTTACAAAATGATATTGAATTTGTTTGGACTGATGTGTGCCAAAAATCTTTTGATACCCTTAAGAAATCGCTTACCACTGCTCCTATTGTGCAACCTCCGCAGTGGGACCTTCCCTTTGAGATTATGACAGATGCTAGTGACTATGCCTTAGGACCTGTTTTTGGGCAGTGGGTGGATAATAGGTCATTTGTGATTTATTATGCTAGTAGAACCTTGAATGATGCCCAGAAAAATTATACCATTACTGAAAAAGAATTGCTTGCAGTGGTTTTTGCACTTGAAAAATTTCGGACTTATATTCTTGGTTCTCCTGTTACTATTTTCACTGACCACTCTGCCCTTAAGTATTTTTTGGCTAAGAAAGATGCAAAACCACGCTTGATTCGCTGGATTCTATTATTTCAGGAGTTCAACATCAACATTAAGGACAAGAAAGGAGTTGAAAACGTGGTAGCTGACCACCTCTCTAGATTGTCATCATCTCCTTCTTCAAATGTCATCCTTCTTCTTGATGATAGTTTTCCGGATGAGCATCTGTTTATGGTTGATAGAGCTCCCCGGTATGCTGACAGAATCAATTATCTGGTGACTGAGCGAATGCCTTCTGAATGGTCCATCCAAGATAAGCGTCGGTTTCTCTCTGAGGTACGACACTTTTATTTTGATGATCCATATCTTTTTAAATATTTTTTGGACCAATTGATTCGAAGATGCATTTCTGATGATGAGTTTTCTTCTGTTTTGAGATTTTGTCATATGGGTGCATGTGATGATCATTTTTCAGCAAAGAAACCAGTTTCAAAAATTTTGCAAAGCGGTTTTTACTGGCCTTCCATGTTTAAAGATGCCTATAATTTTTGCAAGACTTGTGAGTCTTATCAAAAATTGGGATCCATTAGCAAAAGAGACATGATGCCTCTTTCCCCTATTCTGACTTTGGAAATTTTTGATTGTTGGGGAATAGACTTCATGGGACCTTTTCCGGTTTCTTTTGGAAACACATATATTCTTTTAGCTGTGAATTATGTTTTAAAATGGGTGGAGGTCATTGCTTGCAAAACAAATTACCATCATGTTGTCCTGAAATTTTTGCAATCTTTGTTTGCTCGTTTTGGCATGCCAAAAGTTATTATAAGTGATGGGGGTTCTCATTTTTGCAATAAATTATTTTCTACACTTATGAAGAAATATGGCATCACACACAGAGTTTCTACCCCTTATCACCATCAAACAAATGGGCAAGCTGAATTGGCAAACAAAGAGATAAAAATTATTTTAGAGAAGACCATCAAGCCTAATAGGAAAGATTGGTCGGTTAAACTTCTTGATGCTTTGTGGGCTTATAGGACAGCTTTTAAAACAAATTTAGGAATGTTTCCTTATCGATTAGTTTATGGTAAAGCTTGTCATTTACCTGTTGATATTCAGCATCAAGCTCTTTGGGCCATAAAATATGTTAACATGTCACTTGATGAAACTTCAGGGTTGAGAAAATTGCGGATCAATGAATTGGATGAAGCTCGTCGGAATGCTTATGACAACGCTCAGCTTGCAAAAGAACGCATGAAAATTCTGCATGATCAGAAAATTCATCGAAAGCATTTCACACTTGTCCAGGAAGTTCTTCTTTACAACTCTCGCTTGCACATTTTTCTTGGAAAGTTGAAATCCCGATGGAGTGGGCCGTACATTGTAAAAACCATTCATCCTCATGGTGCGGTAGACATTGTCAATCAGAAAAATGGTAATAGCTTCACTGTCAACGGACAATATCTAAAGTCATTTCTGAAAGTCTTTGACCCACATGAAGAGATCTTGCTTGTGCAAGACCTCAGGGAAGTGTTTTGATTTGCTTCTCATTCTTTACAGTTTTCTTTACTTGCTTTGTTTTTATTTGTTCTTTTGCTTTGATTTATACTTCATGTTGTTTGTTTGTTTTGTTTTGTTTTTTTTTTTTGCACTTTGTTTTTTTTCGTTCGACTCATTGAGGACTATGTCTCTCAGTAGTTGGGGGGTAGCATGTGTGCACAGTTTTAAAATAAATAAATAAATAAATAAGATTTGTGAAATTTGAGCATCTTGGTGGAGTAGTTAAGCGGGATCATTTGTGAAGATTTATTTTCAAGCTTAAAACATAGAGCATGATTTTTGATGCATCATATTTTGTTGATATGTGGCTTGAAACACCGGGATGTTATGCTTATTGAGATGAAACTTGATAAAATTTTTGTAGAACGAAAGGTAAATTTTGAAGGACATTTTGCACATGCTTACGCTTGTAGTGTTCCTTATTTACCATTCATTGATTTAACACTGAAGAAGTAAACTGCAGGACTACCGAGCCATGCCAAAAAGAAAAAAAGAAAAAAGAAAAAAAAAAGAGGAAAAAAAAAAGAAAAAGAAAAGAAAAAAGGATTTGAAAAGAAAAGAAGAAAAGTAAAAAAAAAAAAAAGGAGAGAGAAAAGGAATAAAGGCAACTTAGTAAACTTTCCTAAGTAAAACGGACTAGAAACAGTTACCAAAGACATTGGGGGTTGAATGTCCAACCTTTAAAAACAGAGCTGGCGTGAAAACTACTAGTCCCTTGGGCTTTGAGGTAGTTAGAATCAGCAATGATTAATCTTAAGGTTGAAAAATCCTATGGCAAATCATGGCTAGTAATGAGGAACACACAACCGGTCTAGCTCCACACACACATTTGAGTTCTGAGACATTTGCCTTAATTCTATGTGAAAGATTGTTGAGATAGTCTTGGTGGGTATGACCCTTGGGAGTTGAGTAGTAACGTATCACTTTTGTGAGAATTTAGAATTGTGTTTGATTGTTTTTGTTTGAATTTCGATCTTTATGCAATATTCATCTCAATTAACGTTCACTATTTTGCTCAAGGATTAGCAAAATGCTAGTTGGGGGGTGTGATTGAGCTGAATTATTGCATTTTTAATGCTTTTGGAACCAATATATATTAATTCTTTCATTACTTTATCATTGGTTTTATATGGAAAAATGAATAAATCAAAATTGTGATTTTAATTGATTAAAAGCATGAATTTCTACTCTAATTTTATCAACTGTTGATTAATATGGATTATGGTACATGTCGCTCGAGCGGCGGCTTCTGGCCGCTCGAGCAAAGTCAGGCATATTCAAACGCTCGACTTCCGCTCGACAGTGGGCTCGAGCGAGTTGTGAGAAAAGAGATCGCTCGAGCGGAGGCATTTGGCCGCTCGAGCGAATTCACGCAGAGTCGAACGCTCGATGTTCGCTCGACAGGCCGCTCAAGCGAATTCAGGCAGAGTCGAACACTCGATGTTCCCTCGACACTCCGCTCGAGCGAATATCGTATTTTACAGATCAGGGTTTATTCCGCCGTCAGAGTATATATATGTTTTTTTTTACATCTTAGGACGAACCTTTGGCCTGGAAAACTCTGTTTTGATTAGAGAAACACTTAAAATTCATTTTTTTCCTCTGATTTTCTTTCAGATTCGGAGATGAGGATTCATACAATTGATCATTCACCCAGCTACACAATTTCCACTGGATCATTCACTCACACTGCAGCAGATTGAAGAACTCCTTGAGGGGTCCAATTGCCACTGCAGCTCAACCTCCTCCACCGCTTCGAATCTTCATCTCCATTCAATTGACTTGATCTTTTTAATTCCCTACTTGCTATTTCATTTCAGTTTTGAGTTTCTGAATTATTTTGGAGAATTTTGATTTAGACGTTTGAGTAATTTATTTGTTATTCATTTAATTCATGTTATTTATTTTTATCGTTTCGTTAAGCTTTCATTTTAATAGTGATTACAATTATGGTGGTTTAATTTAAGAATTTGTGATTTGAATACAATGATGAACCCTAAAACATTGATTTTAGGGCTTTTCAATTTTCAGTGCATGTTTTGTCAATTACTTCCTAATTTAGTTTAATTCTTAATTTAGTTTTATTAATTTCTGAATTTAATCTATTAGTCATTTACATTCCAATTTGACAATCAAAATCTAAAAACATGAATTTAGTCCATGACTAGTACCATTTTCCATCCATTGCACATATCATCATTTTATTTTCTCTTTGTGAAGTTTTTCACCTTTTTCAACGAATTTGATTTTTAAGTAACTTTCCCTGAGGAAACGATCTAGGAATTTATTCTTAATTATTACACGACATCCTCCTGCACTTGGGATAGCTTTAGTGCTACTCATTTTTGAGTGAGTTAGGCTATTGGTTTCAGAACTTTTAGAAGGGCCCAGCTCTGTGCCCTCTTAGATGTCATTGGGTGACCATAAAAGCCAGTTAGCATCCATGGGGTTTCATTAGCATTAGTTTTAACAATCACACTGATATGCCATCTAGAAAAGTTGAAAAGTTGCACCTCAATATCATCCTTCCATATCATGGCCAAGCCTCCACTACTCCCTTTACTGTCCACAACTAAGCAACTATTAAAATTAATACATCTTCTAACTATCTCAACTTTAGCCTTGGAACTTTTGGTTTCCATAAGAAAGACCAAACTGGGGCACTTATCCTTAACCAACCTATTAAGGATCCTAACTGTCCGAGGGTTCCCAAGCCCTCGGCAGTTCCAGCTTATGATACTCATCTGAATTGGCAGGGCTGAAAGTCAGCCTCTGCCTTGCCTTTGGTACTTCTTTCATCATGCTGCAGTGTTACTTTCCCTCTTTTCCTAGCTGATTCCTGCATAATTCCCTTTCTCTTAGTCCTGCCCCTAGTCTGGGTACCAGTGGTATCTAATTCATTTGTATCCTCTCCTATGTCCAGTAAAGTGTCATGGTCCATCAGACTAATGTCTCGCGCCCTCCTCTTCCATTTCCTAGCTTGTTCTTTTAGGGGAACATTGATATCAACCTCCTCGAGGATATGTGCTTGGTTCCTCACTTCCCCTCTAATTTGTTTACTAGTGCCTTTACCAACCCCTCTAGCTTGCTTAAACCCCTTGTCTCGTAAGCCTTTTAGATCATGGGATATTTGTTCACCCTGGTCAAAAGGTTGGTCCTTTTGACTGAGGATCTGTGGTGACATGGCATCTAAAGAACCCCCTGCACTTAGTCTAGTATTGTTCCATTCCCTAGAAAGAGCCTCTGATAATGTAATAGGTGCCATACCTGACCTTTGCCCTAGTCTGTCCTTCCTGCAGCCAGACTTGACAGGAGCATGGTCTGTCCTCTGAACAGTGGTTCCATCCATTGACTCTGCAACATCTACAGGCGTGTCAGGTTGCTTTCCTTTGTGGTTAGTCGATGTTTCCACGTCATCACCATCAACCTTTTTTGCTGGGTAGCATTCTTGGTTGTGGCCATGTACATCCTTGTCAACCGACTTCATCTTGGTGCCTTCTTTCTGGTTGGTTGCATGAAGCCAAGCACCATACTGAGCTTCATATTTGCCATGCATCGACCTGGCTGCTGCAGGTTTAGGGCACCCAGCCGTGCCGTGCTTAATAATACCACAATAGAAGCAGAAATTTGGAAGCCTTTCGTATTGGAAGGCAATCCAGACCTTGCTCCCATTGAAGGAACTGATAATGCCTCGCATGAGAGGCTATGTGATATTAATGTTAACCTGAACACGCAGGTAAGGGCCCCAACCAATCCTTTCCTCATCCACATCCACACTCACTACCTCTCCCATGGTACTCCCTATTTTTAAACCAGTCTGCCTAGTCATTCCACCCAAAGGGATATTGTGGAGCTGGATCCACATTGTTTATGAGTCAAATACGATATCTTTGGGAGCCATCATCCCATCATACTCCTTGAGGCAAATTAAGTTACGATCAAAGGTCCATGGCTTTCCTTGTTTGACCTTGTTTATGTCATGAGCATTGTTGAATTCTATTAAGAACAGGTTGTCCCCGACAGTTTTGAAGAGAACCACCCCTCTTGGCTTCCATATTTTCACCATGGTGCCCTGGAAAGCCTCTTTGTTTATTTGCTTGTCCACCACGATAAGGCCCAGGAGGCACATTCTGCCTCTTTTTGAAATCACTTCCTTTGCTGAGAAATCAACCTGTATCCCCACCTGTTCAGCCTCAGTAAGTCGAAGTTTACCCCATTGTTCAAGGAGTGCTGAAGACATGATATCCTTCCCTCTCAATCTGAGAAAAACCCAGACTAGAGGACAACCTTACCTTAAATAAGACAACACTTCTCAACTCAGTTTAGAGAGAAGTTAGAGCTTCTCAAAAAGTTCTTGTCATTGGCACATGGGTTGGTTTTATTGCATATTTGCAAATCCTGTGTTTTGGATGTTACCACGATATTCCTCCGCCATAAGTGAGGGTTTATCTAATAAAAGTGGGTCAAGATCACTATTGGACATGTGATCTTGTCTCTTAAAAAAAAAGTATAAATATAACTATAATCTATATTAGATTATTAGTATTATTATTTTTTTTATATCATATTAGACTAATAGTGTTAGTATAAATATCAGTATTGGTATATAATTATAAATATTTGCATTAGTTAATAATTATATAAAAATTATATAAATAATTTATACAATTATTTATATAAATAATATATATAAATTATATATTTTATTATTATTTTTCATTCGGTTTGGGCCGGTGTGGTTTAGGGTGAAAAACCCCTGGATTGGGACTAGACTGAATGAATTCAACACTCTCAAAATTGGACCGGATTAGACTAGACCGAATTGAGTCCGGTCTGATGCAAAAATGGTCGTTCCGGACCGGCTGAAACTTACCCCTACCTAAACCAATTGGACATCATTTAAGGTTTAAATAGGGTTTGGTTTGGAGTTTTGGTTTCTAACAACTCCAAATCTAAATTTTCTTGGTCCAATAAATTTACCCTAAATATAAAAGAATAAATGGAAGTGTAATGACATAAATTTGAGTGATTAATAGCATGTAAAAGTGATTTAATCAAGTGACTAATTACTAAACTAAAATCGGCAAAAAATAGGGTTTGGAAAACTATTTAAGGTTTAGGCTTCCACCGGTTTTGGGGTTTCAATTGGATCTCAATGTTTTGGGATTTCACTACAGTTGCTCTTTGGTTTAGTATAAAAGGTTTGGTCGGATGGAATAGTGTTTAGTTTAAGTGTTATAATCACAATGCTTTATTTTTCTTTATTTGCTTCACGTTTTCATCCCATGGTTCCTCTTAATATCAAGTATTTTATATTATTCATCAAGTGTAGCTAAAATCTTGCCATGTGTCCAAATAAACCTTCTCTAGATTGATTGGAAAATTCATATTGTGATTTAAAAATCGACTACACTGGGTGCCACATGGTGCTTACTATTCACTATGAAAAAGGCAAAAATAAATATTGCATTATAAAATCTTAAATAATCATACAAACGTAGTGGTGCAATTCATTTCACAAAATTTGAATCCGAAGTGCCCTGATGAGAGGAAAAAACATTTCTAAGCAGTTATCATTTGGAAAATGGAAATCGTATTATTGCGCGGTAAAATTCTAAATATTCATCTAAGACTAATAATGCAAACCATTTTTCAATCTAATATACTTTAAGTACCTCAAATAAATAAAACATTGTTTCTGTCACTATAGGGGTAAGAAATTGGCTATACAGATAGACTGAAACCTAAATGATTGCTTGAATCGTGAAGCCTTTTTGGGTTTTCTATGACGTTCCTAAAGTTTAAAAAAATCATCCACTTAATTTTTAGCGGGCTGTTACATCATTACTATTCACAAATATTTCGAGATATTATAAGTATACAAACGTGCCCTAAGCGTATTGATGTGTAGATGAAAAGTAGGGGTAGGTGAGATAATATCTTACTTTTTCTAATCCTACATTTGTGTTGGACATTAAAAGTAAAATAAATAGACAAAAAAATAAATTATGGAAGGATATAATAGGCACTCCAACTTCCCAGTACAAGGAACGTTTCCTTCTGATCTGGGGTTTCTAAAATTCTTGGAGTTAACTTTTGAAGTTTTTTTTTTCAATACTAGGACTCGCCCCTGGCGGCGCCCCCTGCCCCACCGGTGTCCTCTACGCCTTCGGGGGGCTCGGATAGTGGAGTTTTTGGCAAGAAGTTGTTTGCGCAGGCAGTTCTGAGGCAGGAATAGCTTTCATTCAAACTTCCTATTTGATATCCAGTAGACGTGAATGGTGAATCAGGTTTAGTTTTTACTAAGTTTGAACTGTCAAAGGTGGCAGATGAGTTCCGGTTTGCATTGGTTTTAAAGTTCTCATGTTTTAGGCCTTCTATGGATAAGATTCGTTTGAATGTGGTTAAATCATGGGGTCTACTGGAGGTTCTGATTAGTAGTATTATGGATGAATTTCATGTGCTTATACAAATGCAATATGAGCGTGATTTCATGCACGCCTAGGTGAGAGAGGGACGTGTGATCGATGGATGCATTTTTAGACTATTCCAATGGACTAAGGAGTTTGATCTACATGTGGAATCTTCTCTGGCACCACAATGGATCCTCTTACTCGGTTTGCTGCTACACATGTACAGAACCGATTGCTTACAAATCCTACCCCTGAGATTTGGTCGCTACTTGGGGACAAACAACACGCTACATTGAATAAAACAAGGGCAACTAGTGCATCGATGTGTGTAGAGGTGGATCTAAAGGATGAACCAGTCAAAGGATTCCCGATCGTTGTTTCGGCAAATAGAACAATATGGCAGGAAGCAAGATATGAAAAACTTGGTTTTTATTGCACCAAGTGTTGTAGACAAGGGCATACGAAAGTAGTTTGCTGTATTGGGGGAGACTAGGCGTAAGGTGGGGGGAGGACCAAGTAATCACACTCTGAACAAAAACCAGCAAGTCTGGAAAGAAAAACCACGTGAGAATGAAAAATCACGTGAGAAGGGAGGTGGTGAGAAGGAAGGTGAGCAAGAGAAGGCAGTCAAAGGTCTGGTTATGATCATTCAGGTGCCATTTACGGAAGAGTTACTAGTGACTGGGCAAACTTTGGCTGTGGATGAGGAGAAAAAGGGTGAGGAATTGTCAATGAGTTAGCAGCAAGAAACAGCACTTGGGCAAACAGACTCTGTTTTGAAGGAACACGCTGGTGAAGAGGAACTTGTTGAACTCGTGATATTACAAGACTTTATTCATATGCAGGGAAACGAAGGAGGGAGTAGTGGAGTGCAAGTTGAAGTTGGCAGTCCTACGATTGATTTATTATCTGTGGTAGACACCCCGAGATGATGCACCTTTGAGTGGAGCCAAATGGCTATGGTTTCCGAAATTCTAGAGTCGGAATGCAGGAATCCAATAGTGTCCGAAAATGGTGTAGTGGGGGAGGACCAACCAATCTCTCTCTTAGATTCTGAGAAAGGTGTACCTAAAGCACTGGCTCGACAAAAATACTACAACTCGGATCCTGAGAGTCGCCAAGCCAATCACAAGGCTGAATCAAAGAAGCACACAGTAAGACAATCACAATGGGGTATTATCCCAACCTTCTAAACTTAATTTATGATTGATAACATTTTGGTTTGGAATTTGCGGGGGTTAGGAAGTTTCAGAAATAGATTAAAAAGTTTAGTAACGAAGCATGGTGTGTCTATTATTGGTTTGTTGGAACCTGTTGCTGTAGTTGATAAAATGCCTCATTTAGCTTGTTCGATGAGGTTACCGAATTTTTGTAGTAATGCAAAAGTAGATGGTAAAATTTAGATTTTTTGGAATAATTATTGTGATTGGGAGGTGTTGTCCATGATGAATCAGTTAATTTTTGGGAGGTTTTGGATGGGTGAAGAGAAGCTCCTCATTTCTTTTATCTATGCGAAGTGTAGTAGCTTGGAGCGCAGGGAGCTATGGCAAAGCTTAGAGGCTGTAGATCATGATGAGACCCCATGGATTGTTGTAGGGGATTTCAATATTATCTAGGAAGATAATGAAATAGTGGGTGGTAATCCAAGGCCTATTTCTTCGATGGCAAATTTTAATAATTGCAGTGATCATTGTAGTTTATTGGATTTCCAGGTTGTGGGTCACTGCCTTTCATGGTGTAACGACCATGAGGGTCATTCTAGAAGCTGGGCTCAGCTTAATCAAGCACTGAGCAATATTCATTTTGCAAACAGATTTCCTTCAGCTTTCTTTGAATATCTTAAAAGGAACACTTCGGATCATTGCCCTATGCTCATTCACTTTCACAAACTACTGGCAAGATATGGCCCTCATCCGTTCTGTTTTCAAAATATGTGGGTTTCTCATGCAGATTTCATGAGTTGTGTGGAAGAGGTTTGGAAGAAACCAACTATACGGTGTGTCTTTTACGTTTGGCGAAAAAATTAAAGAACACCAAGCTTGCACTCCGAGTTTGGAATAAATAGGTATTTGGGCACGTTGGTCAGACGATTAAAGATGTAGAAGAGAGATTGGAGGTATTAGAGAGTCGGTTACAAGGCGGCTTTGATCATGAAGTTGAATGTGATTACTTGGTCACAAAACTTGAACTGGATACTAGGGAACATCATGAATAATCCAGACTTTCTCAATTGGCAAAAAAAAGATGGCTTTTAGAAGGTGATCATAATGCAAAATTTTTCCATGCTGTTGTTAACCAACGAAGAAAAAATAAAATTATTGCTAATATGAGGCTAGAGAATGGAACAATTTTGGAGTCACCGGACCAAGTCCATCAAGGTGCTTTAAATTATTTCCAGAACTATTTGTCGTCCATCTCTATTGTTGAACAGGTTGATCTATCACATCATATTCAGTGCTTTATATCCGAGGAAAATAATTTGGCTCTAGCTATAGCTCCGTCCGAGGCTGAGATTTTTGCCTCTTTAAAATCAATACCGAAAGAGAGTTCTCCTGGACCGGATGGTTTTGGTTCGGGTTTTTATTTAAGTTGTTGGGATTTAATTAAAGAAGATGTCATCGAGGCAGCAAAGGATTTTTTTTTTCAAGTTCTCCTTTATCCCAATTCTATACGGCATCTTTATTTGGTGTTGATCCCGAAGGTGGAGAATCCTAAGGGTTTTGACAAGTTTCGCCCGATCAGCCTCTGCTCTATTGCTTATGAAAAATTTTCAAAGGTTCTTGTGCAACAAATGACCCCTTTTCTACCTCAGTTGATTTCTCATGATCAAGGAGCCTTTATACCAGGTCGAGTATCTTTGAAAATATCACCTTGGCACAAGAATTGGTTCATTCTCTTAATATGAAAACAAAAGGTGGCAATATTATGGTGAAGATTGACATGGCTAAAGCCTATAACCGTGTGAACTGGAATTTTTTGTTGAATGTTTTAACCTCCTTTGGTTTTTCTTCTCAGGTTTGTAATCTTGTAAAGGAATGTATTCGTTCCCCTTGGTTCTCCATCATGATGAATGGGATGTTCAAGGGCTTCTTCCAACCATCTTAGGGTCTACGACGAGGAGATCATCTTTCTCCTTATTTATTTATGATTATGGAGGAGGTGTTGTCTAGATTACTTCGCAAGAATTTTGAAGAGGGTCGAATTGGATGTTTTTCACATCCAGTGGGTGCTCCTCTTGTCTCTCATTTACTTTATGCCGATGATTTGTTAGTTTTTGTGAATGGTGGAAAGAATTCAGTTCATCAGCTTATCAAAACCTTGAAGGTGTATGAAAAGTGGTTAGGACAATTAATTAATAAGGAAAAATCGATCTTCTACTTCCCAAAATATATTACCGTTATGAGGGGTAGAAATCTAATGAGATCAAAGGGTTTTGTAGAAGGTAAGTTCCCAGTCACATACTTGGCAGTCCCACTCGTGTCAAGACGTCTTACATCAAGGGATTTGGAACCTCTTATTGAGAAGATTAGGCACAAAGTGGCTGGATGGAAATTGAAGTTACTTTCATAAGGTTGTCGACTTACACTCTTTAAGCATGTTTTATCTTGCTTGGCTACACATCTGTTATTGATTTTAAATGTGCCACTGAAGGTTTTCAAAAGACTCAATTCCTTACTTTCTACAATTTTTTTGGGGAGAACTGAATGGGAAACCAAGGATGAAATGATGTGCTCGGGACAAAATTTGCAAACCTTACAAAGAAGGGGGACTTGGACTGAGGAATTTTCTAGAAGTTCAGAGGTCCCTCCACATGAAATTTGCATGGAGACTATTAACAGTTGACAACCTTTGGTTCTTTCGGGCTAAATATATTAAACAAGGTCACATTTTCCTTGTTGAGTCTCAAAGTAATGCATCCAGGTTCTAGAAATCAATTATGAAAGTTCTTCTTAAGGTGTTAGAGAGCGTTATAGTGAAGGTACGAAAGGGTAGCTCTTCTTTCTGGTGTGATCATTCGTTGGCAAGTGGGCCTCTATGTGCTAGCAGGGATATTGTGCAACCTGAGCTTAAAATACAAGAGGTATGGATTGATGAATCCTAGGATGAGAATTACCTGATTGAACTGGTTGGTCCAAATACAATTGAGGAGATCACGAATGAAATTGTGGCTAGATTGTTGTTTGATTCTCGGGTGCAATCTTTAGGAATCTTGTTGGCTTCTGGTTATAAATGTTGTTCTCAAGGACATGCAGAATCTTCAAACCATGTGCTATGTAATGGGAGTATTGCAACTGAAGTATGGAAGACGGCTGCTATTGCATTGGGTATCAATCATGTTGATGGCATTTTGTGGTGGGTGATAGTGATGCAGTGGTGGAGTTTCTCAAAAAAATCTAGCCACATGGGTATTCTACTAGGCATTATACCGTCTATTATAACATGGAGCCTCTGGGTCCGGAGACGTAAGGCCCGTATGGAAAATTCTATTGAATCAGCATTGGGTGTTTGGTTGGCAGTTAAGGTGTGGATCAGGAAGATTTAATCTATTATGGTGAAACAATGGCCTCTTTCCCCAACAGATGAGGCTATTCTTCGGGCTCTTGAAGTACCTCGTGTTGATCATGTTAGGCCTACTCAGAAAATTGTTTATTGGAGGAAATCGCCAGAAGGGTGGGTCAAACTGAATGTAGATGGATGTTGTCATGGTAACTTGGGTAGTTGTGATGGAGGGGGTGTCAATTGTGATGCGCACGGTTCTTTTAAAGGAGCTTTCTCTTCTTTTTTTGGTCAAGGTACAAATAATGAGGTTGAATTGTGAGAGTTAATTACTGGTATTTATTTGTGTAAAGGTTTGGGTTATCATCAGATAATTATTGAGAGTAACTTCAGTTTAATTGTCTCTTGGTTGCGTAGTGGCAAGTGATTATTGGGATGATCTTTTAGGTTTATTAGAAGACATGAATTTTGACATTCAACATCAATTTCGTGAAGGCAATAATGAGGTGGATTTTCTCGCTAGACAGGGAGAGGAAGGTTATAATAGTACTTTTACTGACTTGAATTTTCTTCCATGTAAATTGAAAGGCATGCTTAGGTTGGATAACGCTGGTCTACCTCATATTAGATTGTAACGCTGTTTACACTTTTATTTGTTTGTTGGCTATTTATTTTTCTTGTTTTGGATTTATTTTGGTTGGTATTTGGGCGGTTTTTATTGGTCATTTTGTAAAATTCCAAATCTCTAGTTGTAACCACGATTTTCCTCCGCCATAAATGAGGGCTCATCAATAAAATTGGGACAGAGTCACTCGTGGACATGTGATTTCCGGTTCTTCTAAAAAAAAAAAAATACTAGGCATAATTGGTAGCTCTTTTTTTTTTTTTTTTTTTCTTAAAGGTATTGTTCTTTACTCTTACACATAAGATATAAACAATTGGAAACTCCAAGCATAATGGCTCGAAAAAGCCAAGCATACTTGCTCAGCATAAGTGCTCGGAGATATTGAGCATATTTGCTCATAAGGGTTCGAGCATACTCACCATAAATACATAGCATTCTTAGTTAGAAATAATGAGCAACTCGCTCGAAAACTAAAGATTATAAATGACACAAAGATTGCTACTGTGTAAAGGGACTCTAGTATATTAGAAATGATGGAGCATGTGAACAGAGAAAGAGTCTAAAAGAGAATAGCAGAAAAAGTGGCACCAATATGCTATCTAAACCTAGGGTGTTAGACTAGACACTAGAGGATCATGGGTTAAACATTACAACTTTACTCTTGCTTCAGTGCTAAGAATCTAAGTGCTATAAATAGAAGGGGTACAATGGTAATTTACAAGCAACAAAAAAGTGAAAAGAGAGTACAAGTAAAAGGCGAGAAACGGGCGAGGAAAGAAAAGAGAGTATTAGTTAGATTGGGTGAGGAAAGGAAAGAAAAGTAGTTCCTGAGGGATGCATATCCTGTGGCGAGAGACCAATACATCCAATGGTGGTGGATGTAGTTCCTGAGGGATGCATAGCCTGTGGCAAGAGCCCACTGAATCCTATAAGAGGACAACCCTATGTGATGAAGGGGAGTAGAGAGCACAAAACCCACTTGGAGGTGAAATAATGTGTGTACGTTATAGGCAACCATGAACAATGAACAATAATTGTTGCAATTATAGGATACTGTGATTTTGGGATAAGACTAGATAAAGATTAAAAAAAATGATCATGTTGATAAATGTTGGATTATTTGGTGTCTTCTTTATATGATTATAGGTTAATTATATTTAATTTTAGATTAATAATTGATGCAATTATTATTAACACCTCATTTGGATTAAAGCTAATTTATATATATTAAATGCTTATTTGTCCATTGTTACATTATTATATTACTCAATACCTACTTACTATATTGTGCTCATTTGTTCACCTTACCAGCATTGACTTTTACTTACTGAGTTATGAAACTCACCCCTTCCCCTTGTTAGTTTTTAGATGACACTATACAACAGGACAACAATTGAAAACTTTATAAGTACAACAATAACTATCATTAGAGATAACCGCATCCAATTGCCAAAGGGAGGAATGTGAATCTACTCCCAGGCAACTACCCGTCCAAGGATAATAAATGACCCAGTGGTAGGACATATGGGGAAGCCCCCTTAATATCCATCTAACCTTCCAATAGTGGAGTTGTAATAGCCCCCAGTAGCTCTTGCCACAGTGATTCCCACCCCTCCACTAAAAAATGAATATTCGGATTTTTCTCCGGAGGACCTATCCCATGATGAGGGGGATCTGAGTGGAATTTATCCATAACAAGGGTAGGAGCATTACTGCAGTTGTCTAGAATGGAAATTTTTTTATATAATCCTCTTATGTTTAAAAACGTTTTGTATCTTTTGTCGAGCATTTGGCCATGTAAAGAACAATCCATTTTTAACGTTCAATACATCCTCTACAATTTGCTTAAACATATTTCCTTCCATTAGCCACTTGTGCAAAGTATTCACCACGAAGCAAGTATTTTGGAATTTAAAAGCTCGGTACTTGACGAGTAATGTAAGAAAGAATAGTGCTTGCCACTCGGTGAGAAAATGTGAGGAGGAATAATGCTCAGGTAGGCAAGCATTACGGAATTCAGTTACTCGCCACTTGTTGAGCAACGTAAGGAATGATATTGCTTGCCATCTCAGCAAGGAATAGAGCATGTGTCATGTTGGGCCTAAACTTTGGCTCAAACTAGTGAACCAAAAATTCAGGACAATTTTACATGCAAGTATACAGGTGTTGTAGTACCTAACAGAGTTGAATCCACAGGGATTGACTTATATGATAAAGAAAATAAATTTAAATAATGAAAAGAAATTACTAAAAGGAACGTGCAATCGAATAGAAGAGAAAATTACTAAGATGACGATTTTTAAAGTAACAAAATAAAACTAAAATGATAAAATAAATTGATATGGAGAATGATTAAGGTTTCAAGGATCCGTCTAATAATTTAGAATATTGTTTCTGATCAATTTATTTCAATTAAACTAGAATAATGATTCCATTTAATTAGAAAATTTAGCATTTAAGATCAAGAAAAATACTCACTAACGATTAAGTATGAACAATTGATGATTATAACATTTACAAACTCATTTGAATATCACAAGGATCTTTTTCAAGCATTCAATGTATTCAAAAATCACAATGAATTAAGATAAATATATAGATAATCAAAATATTTAACAATAAAACCATTCAATAAATCAAACTCACAATATAAACTCTAATGTCGATTCAAAAACAATGTCTAAATCATTAAACTTCACCTCTAACCTTAATACGAAAATTTAGCCTATCATGTTTGACACAAGCCATGGAAATTAAAGAAACATTCTCCATAACAAAATTAAAATAAAACATAAAACTCAATACTAGAAAACCCCTTCACAAGAGAACAAAGATGGAGAGAAAACAAAGCTCAAAAACTACTGTTGTCCGTGCATCCAAAAGCTGAAGGACCATAGAGCTCCCAAGCTGCAATTGGTCTCTCCTTTCTTGAACCTAGAAAACTAAAACTCTCTCCATCTCTCTCTTTCTCTCGTCTTCGACTCCCCAGCTCATGTGTAGCCCTATGATGCCTTTTCCCCCAGCGAGAGAGAGCCCTACCAAAACCCTCTCTGGTGCAGCATCCACGTCCTCCCTCCCTCTGAACCTTCCTTTGTCCCCTGTTACAACTGAAGTCCATGAAAAAAGTAAAAACTCCCAAAAATTCCCTTTTGTCCAGTAGAAGAAGAGAAGCCTGTCTCCCTCTCAGTCACGTTCCAATGCTGGCTAGTCCTCCATAAGTCTCCTAGAGTCTTCCTGTGTTCCCACTCACAATAAATCCTCTCCAATGCCTTCTGTTTCTCTCCCTTTGCACTGAAAGCTTTAGCTGCAGAAATCCTTCTCCAAAGACATCCCCTTCTCCTCTGTTGCCTATCCTCTTCTCAAAACCCCCAGCCAGAAAAAAGAAACCCTCCCCGTCAGTAAGTCAACCCCCAAAAGCTAAAAATGAAAATCCAAGCTCTATCTCGTTTCCCTTTTTCTTTTTGTCTCTCTCCCCTGCTCTCTCTCCCTCTCTCATCTTTTCCCTCTCTCTTTTCCGTAAAAACTTGCTGCCTGACCCCCTACTGCATTTCGTCCATTCTCCCCTTCATTTCTCTCTGTTCTGTCTCTGTACTGCCCCTGCAAGCTAGCATATGTCCAACTGCTTTTTGTTTCCTCCCTTTCTCCATAAATCACTCGTCCCTTCCCAAACGAAAAATATTTTCTTTTTCTTTTTTTGCTACCTTCAATGTCCCTAATAGCTCTCATCTTTTAGATTTTTCATGTGGTTCCCTTTTTGTGTGCAGAGTAGCTGCCAAAAAGTCACTTGCAACGTCTTGTGCCCAAGCCAAAAAGAGTCAACTTCTGTTTTCTTTCTTTCCTCAAAACCCAACGACCCAAAACAAGAAGTGGCATGCATCTCTTTGGTCAGAAGTTGAAAGGCTGAAAGGCAACAAAAGGTACAATATGTTTTATGGCTTTATGCTTTCTTTTGTCTTTGTCCATCTGCATGGATTTTTGGGGAAAAATATTATTTAAAAATCATTTTAAAAACAAGAAAGTAAAGAACATACAAAATTAAAAACTAAAAAAAAATTAATAGAAACAATAGAATATCATAGTTGTATTGTGCAGATGAGAAAATATTATCTAATTAAATCATAGGTTATAAATTTAAGAATAAATTATGATATTAATCAATTTAAAATCACAACTTATATTTATGCCTATTAACCATTTTTCCATCTAAAACCAATAATAATGTTATGAAATAATTAAAATATATTGGTTCGAAATATATGAAATATATAATATTTCAACTCAATCATGTTGTAGGTGAGTTATACTAAAAGTAAAGTTCCTACCATTAGGCGAGCATTATGGGGTTCGATTCATAACTTTGGGAGCAACATAGAGAATGATAGTACTCACTATCTTGATGAGGAACATGCAAAGGGATATAGCTTGTGTTGTAAGCGAACATTACCGCAAATAAAAGTGCCCACCACTAGGCAAGCATCATGATGTTTAAATGCTCGTGACTCAGCGAGCAACATAAGGAGTAATAGTACTCGTCATATTGTTGAGTAACATAAGGAGTAATAGTGTTTGCCATCTTGGTGAGAAACATATAGGTATAAAGTTCATATAGTAGAGCAATGCCACAAGTACAATGTTTACCATCAAACGAGCATCATGGATATAATTGCTCCCTTATTAGTGAGCAAAAGTACAACTAAAATAAGTGCACGTATCCCAAGCGAGCATCTCGGAGACAAAATGAGAAAATAATTTATATAGGACGACAAATGAGAGGAAAAAAATAAGCGACAATATAAATTTTGAGAAAACATTAGTAGAATATTATTAAATTATTTATTTATTTATTTTCTTGATAATTTGTACATAAAGATCTAGGCCATGATAGAAAAAACTTATTTTATGTGAAGTAGGAGAGCTACAACTTTGTGATAGACCATGGATTGTGGATGAGGGCTTTAAAGAGTTTATTACTTCTTGAAGAATGGTGGAAGTCACCTTTGAAGGTCCAACTTTTCAGGTGTAATAGCCAAGAAGGTAGGTCATCAAGGATCTCGACACAACTTGATAAAACCCTAGTATTCGGGTTCCTTTATCGGTCAACGATTGAATGGCTAAATGAGTAAGATGCTAATTCAAAGTATTTTCGTGCCTACATTCAGAAATTAATAATTTAAGATATCAATAAAGTCATGATAATATTGATGGTTGCATTGGAGATTTCAACGTGGGATCCTAATATACTAAAGTGTATTCCTTAACCTAACTTGATTCTCCAAAGTATGCAAATCATCAGAACAAAGAAGCTGAAAATTGCTAGGACTTTGTAAAAACAATCCCTTTGGAGAAGAAGTATTAATTCCTAGACTACCAATTACTTATATATTTCCACATTCAAAACTTCTTGTGCTACAATTTGATCCATAGGAAGTTTATTAGAAATAGTAGCAATTGAGGAGACTAACTCCGTACTTCAACATAGAGAACATTAGAGAAACTTAACTCCATTTTAGGTCTATAACACCCCCTTTCCGTACGTTAGGGATGTCACATGTTTTAAAAAATATAAACAGGCAAGAGATTTTATAGTTTAATAAAATAAACATTTATTTCATAAATAAATATTATTTTTTAATAAATAAATTGTGTCTTAAAAAATAAAATTGAAGTCTTCAAATAACTTATATTAAAATATCTATCATAAAATAAATTAATTTAATGAGCCTAGAATTAAATCAAATGGCTCCATCTATGCTTGGTCCACCTACTTGTACTTATTATCATTCTCGTATGGGTGGTTAAAAATATGAAATAAAACTAAAATAAGTTAAAAGCTTACCAAGAATCCCATCACAGGTAAACATAATAAAATATAAGGTTTTTATAAAGTTCTTCATGCGTAAGATAATTATAATTATGACTGCTCACATATATACTTATGACGTGCATGACTTGTCTTGACTTATCTGACTGACCAATATACTTAACCATGAGTGATGAGCAAAGGAAAGTGTAAAGAGGTGATTAAAATACAAGACTCAAAGCTTCTAGTTCCTTTTCATGTGCTAACCTTAGGGGGATGTGGCATTGTACTTGGGGTGTATAGGCTGAAAACCTTAGGGGCCGTCAATTAGGACTTTACCAGAATGTCTATGAGTTTCATTGTGGAAAAGAAAAATGTCGTTTTGCAAGGGATTAGCTCTGGAAGTGTGGAGGTGCAAGCTAAGAGTAAGTGTTTGAAGTTGTCTTTTGTGAGAAGACATGGATGGTTTTTACAATTATGATTGTGGATCAGAAGGAACAGTCTAATAGCCCTAAAAAATAAGTATCTGAAATTATTTGATAAGAGGTCTTTGCAAAACCAATGGGGTTACCACCCAAAAGAACTTTTGATCATCCCATCATCTTGAAAGAGGGAACTTCTCTTCTATCATTCAGGCCATACAGGTACCCTTACTACCAAAAAACATAAATTGAAAAAATAGTTCAGGACTTGTTGAAGTTTGGAGTGGTGAGACCTAGTTAAAGTCCTTTTTCTTCACCTATTTTGTTGGTGAAAAAGGCATATAACAGTTGGAAGCTGTGTGTAGATTATCATGCCTTGAATCAAGAAACCATCAAGGATAAGTTTCACATACGTGCCATTGATCAGTTGCTTGATGAATTATTTGGAGCAAGGATGTTTTCCAAATTGGACTTGAGGTCAGGCTACCACCAATTTAGAGTTAAGGAAGAGAATACCTAAAAGACAGTATTTAGAATTCATGAAGGCCACTATGAGTTCTTGATCATGCCTTTTGGCCTTACAAATATTTCAACTACATTCCAAGAATTGATGAATGATGTCTTCAAATCTTTCCTCGGGAGATTTGTTTTGGTCTTCTTCAATGACATATTGGTTTATAGTAGGATTGTTTCTGACCATTTGATACATCTCATATCTATTTTGGAAGTGTTGAGGCAGTATAGCTTGTATGCAAAAATGTCAAAATGCAATTTTGGGGTGACTGAGATTGATTATTTGGTCTATATCATTTCAAGCATTGGAGTAAAAGCCGACCCTTCCAAGACTGCTTCTATGGTGTAGTGGCCAATACCAACATCTTTAAAATTATTGCGAGGGTTTTGGGCCTCATGGATTACTATAGGAAATTCATAAAGATTTATGGATCTATAGCAACCCCATTAACTGTTTTACTAAAGGAATATTCATTTATTTGGACTAAAGAAGCTACCACAACATTTCTCCGGCTGAAACAAGTTGTCAGCTAGCCTCTTATTTTTTATGTTACCAGACTTTTCAAAAAACTTTACCATGGAATGTGGTCCTTATGTAGTGGACATGTGCTACATAAAGTGAGAATGGATTTCTATTGGAAGGGTATGCGTAAGGATATTAAAAAGATGGTCAGGGAATGTGATGTATGACAAGCTAAGAAGTAACAAGTATGAAACACTCCACCCACCTCGATTACTACACCCACTACCAATGCCTAACTCTCTATGGTTGGACATTTCCATGGATTTCAGTGAAGGCTTATCTCTCTCAAATGGTTCAAAAGTGATATTCATTGTGGCAGACAGACTCACAAAATTTGCCTATTTTTTTCCCTTTTTCACACCCTTACATAGTAAGCAAAGTGGCTTATATATTCTTTTCAGAGTTTTCAAACTCTATGGATTGCCTAAGTCCATTGTCTTGAATAGTGACCCAATATTTACCAGCTTCTTTTTGAATGAGTTATTTCACTTACAAGGAACATCATTGAATTTTAGTTCAGTATACCAGCCTCAATTTGATGACCAAATTTAAGCATTGAACAAACTTTAATGCTACAACAATGACAAACCAAAGGAGTGGAGCATGTGGATTCCTATGGTAGAATGGTGTTATAATACCACATGTCATACTTCCATTGGAATCTCTTCTTTTAAGGCACTTTATGGGTACCCTCTAGCCAAGTTGATGACTTACATTCTAGGAACAACTGCTAATGTTGCAGTGGATCTACAGTTGAGGTCAAGGGAGCAACCCCTATCACTATTAAGAGAGAACTTGCATAAAGCCCAACAGAGAATAAAAATGTTTGCCGATAGAAAGAGGATAGAAAGAAGTTTTGAGGTGGGAGAGTGAGTCTTGTTTAGGCTCCACCTTTACACGCAAAAGACAATTTCCATCCACTAAAACATGAAGTTAACTCCAAAAAATTCTATGGTCCCTTTCAAGTAGTGGCAAGAATAGGGACAGTGGACTATAAATTGATTTTACCATCCACCTCCAAAATATATTTGGTTTTTCATGTGTCTTGTTTGAAGAAAAATTTGGGGTAGAACATCACTCCATTACCTACATTACCTCCACTTGATCCATAGGGACAAATTCAACCTCAGCCAGAGTCAATTTTAGAAAGAATGATGAGAAAAGTTGGGAATCATGCATCTACTAAGCTACTTTTCAAATGGGTGGGGGCACCAATGGAGGACAACTCCTAGGAGTCTTTGTGGAAATTGAGAAATCTTTACCCACACCTTGTGTCAAGGTCCTTTAGTGGTTAGGGATTATAAGGCCCTTAAATGGGAAGAGAATGTAAGAGGAATTCTGGAAAGGGAAGCCTGGGTTGATTTTATGAATAGAGGGAAGAGTAACGATATTAACCAAAGGAAGGGTGAAAATGGTGCATCGGGCTTTAATGAAGAGTGCATTTTGGAAAGGAATGAATGACAGTAGCAGTTGTGCGAAATGGTGCTTTTCAACTTTAGTGAAATGGTGCGTTGTGACTTTAGTGATGCGGTGCATTTTGTTAAGATTAAAACGCAGTGGTTGGGCTTAAATGAAACGATGCATTTTAAGTAGTGTTGTAATAAAACGTTGCTTTTTACTAAACAATAGTCTGAGAAGAGTATAAAAGCTTAGAATCATGTGAAGGGAGATTAATTTTGGTGTATGTTGAAACTAATATCTCGTTTGGTAACTCAATTCAAATGAGATGAGATGAGATGTTTTGTTAAAAGTTAAATAAAATATTATTATAATATAATTTTTTAATATTAATTTTATTTTAGAATTTGAAAAGGTTGAATTGTTTATTATATTTTATATAAGAATTTATAAAAGTTGTAATAATTAAATGAGATAAGATAATCTGTATTTGGTAACCAAACCTGGCCTAAGTGAAGCTTGGAGATTACTCGAAAATCTCTTCCAAGAAATGACAATAACGTTCTTGACTTTTTTTTCTTGAGTTTCTGTTTTCTTACATTTTCTTGTTTGGCTAGTGAAAGGAATTATAACCATGACATGATCATATTCATCTTAATGATTTTTGTAATGAAAATGTCATTTTCCACTACTATGTCATGGGTAGATGTGCTTATGGGCTGGTTATTTATATAAGGCCTGTTCATCCGGGCCAGGTTTTTTTCATGCCCGGTCTGGAACACAGATAATTGAGTTTCGGTTACATGTTTCGGCCCAGAACAAACACGAGCCGGTACTCGTATAAAAAAACCCAGATACACCCGATACTCAAAACTGGAACTCGGTTTTTTTTCTTTGTTCCTTTTTTCTCCCTTTTTTTTGTGATATCTTTTCTTTGGAGGTCATCTATGGGTAACAAAGTCGACTACAACAATGATCTTGAAATGACCAACATGCGTCTTAAAGAACTAGGCTTGCTTATTAAGAGCAAGAAAAGTGACCGAGAAGTGATCGAAGACGCATCCATGATCAAAGGTCGAGTTGATGGAGTGGGTCAAACAATTTGACGAAGAAAAAATGAAAAAGATATGGGTTAGTTGGAACTATCCCCAACTTTTCTGGTTCGCAACTGAATTTCAGGTTTCAGTAGTAAGTGTCATTGAAAGTACCCAAGCCAAAGAAAATTCACGCTAAAATAATCACTATCCTGGCAATGGCAGACAACAAAGAGTAGGGGTGTAACGGGTCCAATTTGGCCCCATTTTGGACAAAATTTAGGACCGAACCGGTATGCACCATTTTTGCATTTTTAAAAACCGATTATGCACTGATTACCCTCTTAAACTATATCTCCGATGTTACCGGTTCAGTCCGATTTTCTGGTTTTAATAGTACTACTATATATATTAATCTTAATTATAGTGATTAGAATAACTATATATTAGTATTTATTATAATGATTTTAATTTATTATAAATATATTATTGATCGTGATAGTATTAGTGTTACTATACAATTATTTCATATATAATTATTTAGTATAGTGATGTAAATAGTAATTTATATATAGACTTAAAATATGTTACTAACAATAATATAGTATTAGACTATTAGTATTAGGCCATAAAATGTAAATTATATTGTATTTATCAAAAAGAATATATTGAGAATTTGTTAGGTTATAAAATGTTATTAATATATATTTTAAGATTAAAGCATATGATCAAATAAATTTTCATGTTTAAGAATAAAATTTTATATTATAAATTATAATAACATTATCTTATATATAATTATAATTTATATAATTATATATTATATATAATATAAAAAATATTATATATAATATTAAAAAAATAATTTAAAATATATAATATAGCGAACCAGTCTGATCTTAAAAAGTATAGAACCAAACCGGTACTGGTCGGTTTTGGAACTAAGAGAATCGGTCTCGGACCAATCCATTAATTTAGTTGCTACCCAGCCACGTGTTTATCCAGCCCACATATGGCTAGGCTACCACTAAAATTTCAAAAAGATTATTCACTAACAACATTAGACGTTAGACACCTCATAAGGTGTCGAAAGAGATGTAAATGTACCTTCGGAATGGAACCTCCATTCCTAAAAAATTTTGAGTTGAATATGGCCGAAAATATTCTTACTGCATGGCATTCAACCCACTTAGATCTAGTAACATCATCTTTGCCTTAAAACTTCTTCTTTTTTAGTTCAAATGCTTTTGATCTTTCTAGGTCTGCAATCAGCTTGGCATTTTTGCGCTCTTCCATGGTCGTTACTCTATCTTCGATCATTTAAGCTAAGGTAATCTTGATCTCACCATTGTTGCCATCCATCGACTTCCGCTTCCTCTCCATTTCTTTCTCAACTTTTTTGACTAGAGGTCTCTTAGCAAAAACTCTATGTCCTCTTCGGCTATATCAACATTAACAATACCAAACACTTTTTCATGTGACCTTCTCTTTTTACCAAAGGTGAAAATGTGTTGCTGTCATTTTGGTTGGTGTCTCAGAAGACACCAACAATGTTCCATTGTGAAATTACACCCTAACATCTCTTTGTACAACACATTTGCCTTCTCAATTTATAAAGGTGAAGAAATATTTGTTAGTCCATCACAAATTGAATGAATAAAGGTTTTAGGATACATACGTTGTCTTGCTCCGTTGCACCACTCATGTGTAATGACTATACTTATGCTACATATACACAAAACTTATTTGTCCATTTTTAAATCGTGGATCACCAATTCATCAAAGAAACCTCAGAACGGTAGGCAATGTTCAGTTTTTTATATTCATGACAAAATGCGGTAATTCTTTCCCACATTTGAGTGGACTTTTGATCAGTACTTCGTATCGCATCGATATTAATATTGAGCCAAGCTGAGACGAGGAGGTTATCCTCTTCCATAGTGAAAGATGCACCTCTTTAAACTTTTTTTGAATGATGCCTCTTTTCACCATCATTAGGGATTGTTTGTACAACAATATTAGAATGTTGCATTGGGGTGCTATTACAACCTCATTCTCCACTTTTCAATAAAGTGGTGAAGAAGGTGTCATCATCAAATATGTATCCATTCTTAAAAAATATTAAATTTTCAAAGAGTCAGAGAAGTTGCCCAGTAGTCAAGTCCAATATTAAATTCCTAGCATCATATTCCTAAGTATACTAGTCCATGAGTCATTATCTCAACATTATATTGCAAAAACAAAGGAAAATTGAATAATGAAAACCAAAGGAATAATAAATACAATGATTATTTTGTAATTAGCAAACAGCAAAGAAATTGATATAAACAAACAAATTAGCAAAGAAATCTAAAAGTTTGAAAACAACAAACAGCAAAGAAATTTGAAAGTTTGAAAACAACAAACATCCATTCAGGCAAAGTGTGGCATGACATAATTGATATAAGCAAAGAAATTAGCAAGGTCTGCACCATTAATTAGTGTGGTATCTATCTTGTCCATGTATATATATGATAATGGTTAAAAAATTGAATATATAAATAATTGGAAAATCATGAACCTACATGTCTCAATGCTAGCAAGTTGAAGATAAAATGTGTCAAGCTAAATATGAATAATGCAATAAGGTAGAAAGCTAGCATTTCCGTTACTATGTATGAATGGTTTATACCTTCAAAATGTAGATGCATGTAACTTAGGAGAAGTAACTCTTGCTATTCCAAATGTTATGTTCCTTATATTTCTTAAACTAGAAAACAGAATTTCACAAATGACTATACAATTTCACAAAGTTTCACACCCTAAAACATCTTGATAGCAACACACAAGCAATGAAAAAAATAGACATTCAGAAGAGTCCAGCCACAATCCTACCAATTTATAAACAGCAAATACCAAATCATTTACCCAAATCATGATTTATTGTGGCAAATTCTTGGAGAAAATCACAGAACCTTCTGGACGAAAACTCACCTACAAGGAAAAGGATGATCCACATTTTAATAATCGGATCATGAGCTACAAATTGGATAACCTAAATTATGTATGCATAATAATAAGCAAGCAGCAAGAGCACCCATGAAAACAACACTACCAAAAAGTCTGAATTTAAACAATTTGGGAGTTTTCTCACGCTTTGTTTCAGTTTTAAAGAAATGTTTTTGGTAACATTAGGCTGTTTTTTGTAAAATCAACCAAATAAAAGTTCATAGTTAGCTCACAAAATCATGCTAGAGCATTAGAACAGATCCACAACCCAAAGCCAAGAGCACCCAAAACCCCTGTGTTCTTAATAAACCAACAGCATTAACAAGGTCCATGTACACATCATTAACATTACAACTTCCACAGAGAATGAAAACATTGCAGGAAAATGAAAAAAAAAAAAACACAGATATGTAGGATCTCATGTATTTACAACTTCCACACATGAATAGACATGTACCTTCTTCAGAACACAGATATGCAATCTTAGTTCATTCAAAATCATAGTTTTCAAGCCTCAAATGAATGTTAGGAAGAGCTAAGATTTGTTAAAAACATATTGTTTTTGTCATTTCTTGTGACGCCCCTAACTCCCACGTACGGACACGTGGAAATGAGTTGTCGGGATTATGACAACACGGGTCATACATCCCATCGCCAAGTGTCAAATGTGTGTACATGCAACAAGTGTACAATAAAATCACGCAGTAGATAATAAAAGTCTTATAACTAAATACCAAATTTTTTTGTTTAAATACAAACTTGTTTAAAACACACATAATAAAATATTATAAGTCTCAAATATAGTTTCAAAACCAAATTACAAGACATAAAACTAGTAGAGATAATTTTTTTGACATAAACAACTCTAAATCAAAACTCTAGCGGAGCCGCCTCCTCGGGCTTAGCCTCCTCTTCCTCCTCAACATCTGCATCAAAATCTACGGTACCAAAATGGTGCCGCAGGCTAGTAATAATCCAACGCCACAAGATAAAAATATATTAAACTCAACAATATGCATGAAAGAATGCCAAATGCATATGTCCCACAAATCCACATATTTGCACGCACGCCAAAAGTCCCATTTGGCTCCAAACACATTATACTTTTCAACTCATACCAAAAGTCTCATTTGGCCCAAAATCAAAATTTCAAATCAAGATCCAATTAACCGAATGCACCGTGACCTCCCCTAGGGGTCATCCGCACACCCTGGCTCCCATTGTCACACCACGGATAACGACCATGCATGTGATCTCGTAATGAGCGATGCCTAGTTCCGCACCCCGCGCGTACGTAGCCAAGCATCCTCTAGCCCCCGCCAGCAGAGGGGCCATGGAGTCTGTACGAGAGCGTTACCATCCCGCCCGTTCCCGTTGTCGCCCCGCGATAACCTAGAGGACGTCACTCAGTATATTATGCTCTCGAGTGACCAGAGGAGCTCCACCGAAATAATACTCCATCTTGGCTTGGGGTCGTGATACACGCACACCCAAAAATCTATTTACGCATGAAAACCCAGTTTTCATAATTCAACACATGTACATGTATGCCATTATGCAAAAAATCTAATTTTTCCTTTTTAAACATGAACATGCATGCTCCATGCAATGCAAAGCTCAAGATACAATTTATCCAACATATCTTAATATCAACAATAAACAAACAACTCCGTCCTCAAATCCATCCAACCCCCGACTCCTCGGACTCAGTCCGGAATAACCAACCAGTCAATGAATTTATTGTAAAAGCAATAATATATTTAAATATAAAATAGAGTTTGAAAAATATTTACAGTGCTATATAATAATTTTCGAAGGATCAAGAGGTTCCAAATGGCGAAAGAAAAAGTAATGTAATAATATAAAATACACTGTGGTCGTGGGTTGTAAAATACCCACTTTTGAATGGGGACAAACTAAGGCTTGAGATTGATAGGAAACAACTTAGAGGTATTTATGAAACTAGTGGAAGTGAGAGTTGGCTGTGGGTGGCGGAGGAAACGGTAGTGGAAGTGAAAAATGGCCAAAATGAAGTTGAGCTCGTGGGGGCTACTCCAGCAACGGATCTGAGCTGGAAATGGGTGGTTTAGGACGACAAAATGTCGATGATGCAGTGGTGAAAAGGTGGTGGCCGGAAGTGGAACGACGACGGCGAAATGGGAGAAAAACAGTGTGGCTTGGAGGAGCCCACGGCGGCACAGAAGGGGCTGAAATTTGGTGGGGAGGTGCGTCGGCCGAAGAGGAAGGGAACTGGGTGGCTGGTGCAGGCCACGGTGCCGGCGAACGGCAGTTCTGGGCAGATGACGAAAACGACGATATGGAGGGGCAGAGAGAGACAAGCGCGGAAAGGGAGAGAACCAAAGGAGAAGAAAGAAAGAAAAAGAGAAAGAAAAAGAAAAAGAGAAAAAGAAAAGATAGGGAAAAGAAATGAGATCCAATCCTCATTTTTGGAGTCCAAAAACTGATTCGACTAAAACAACTTGAAAAGCTATAAAACGAATAAAATAATTTAAATACCACATCAAGCTAAAATATAATAAATAACTAGTAAATACTAACATCTTAATTTTAAATCCAAAAACAAACTAAAATAAATTACACAGTAATTTAAATTCAAAACAATAATTAATATTAAGAAAGCTCTACAAAAAAATTTTACAACTAAGTAAATCCAATTAAATACGATAATTTAAAATAAAAGAACCAATATTTTAATTAAATTAAAATACTCATTTAGTGAAAATACACGTAAAAATAGGGTATCACATTTCTTGTTCTGCAATAAAATAGATTTGGGTTTAGATATTTTAGAATCTAATTTATACCCAAGTTTAGAACTGTTTTAGATGTTTTTGTCACCTCTTGTTAAAAACATACTTTATTTTATTAATAAAAGTTTATTTTACCCACGAAAAAAGCCAGAACATTGAGGAAGATAAATTTTACCAATTCCTGTGTAGTAAAGACGTCTGTCGCACCAAGCTCATAAGTTTTAAATAATATACAGCTGCCATGAATAGTAATGATAAGTTTTAAACTAATGGAATGATCTTATTGAAAGAACTATCAAACCCAATGAATAAAGATTCAACCCAATGAGTTCCAAATATGAATGTGTAATTTAATACTTAAACATTAAATAATACATGAGTAGTAGGAAAGCCCTAATTTTGGTGTTCTCTTCCAGTCAAACATTCTCTCGTATCTTTTTCTCTCTCTTTCAACTATCTCTATAAGTAATAATATACATATAGATTCTACAACCAACTGCCACCAGTAAACCACAAATACATTACGTTTTTGCTGGGCAATTGATATAAATTCATCTCATAAAATACATTATAAATCCAATATTCTACTAATTGCAAGTTAGATCACAAAGACCCAAAAAACCATCAGATCACAAAACCACAAAAACCATTGGATCACAAGAAGATTAGACAAAAACCACTAAAAAAAAGGGAACTTGAAAAATTGAAGCAAAGAGAGCCAAGAGGCAAAGCTAAGAGAAAAAGAGAGGAACTTGAAACGAAGCACAAAGAAGAGGGAGAGAAGAGGGATCCCTAAAGACGGCACAGAAAAGAGGGAGAGAATAGCGAGGAAGAGAGACTTACGTTAATGGGAACAAAGACGATGGCAACCGCAGGAGAAGGTGACCGTTGGAGAGAAGGGAATGCTTGCAGGCTGGGGAAGAATGGGGTTGAAGAAGAATCTGCCTTGCGAGTTGAAGTAGAGAATGGCGATGAAGA
The DNA here is from genome assembly GCF_018687715.1 of Carya illinoinensis. Lineage (NCBI taxonomy): Eukaryota > Viridiplantae > Streptophyta > Magnoliopsida > Fagales > Juglandaceae > Carya > Carya illinoinensis. The sequence goes on along the minus strand of NC_056759.1, from coordinate 23,255,229 downwards.
TGGAGAATAGAGTTTCGGGAGAAAGAAAGAAAAAAAGATGAAATGGATGGTTTTGGGGATGAAGACAAAGAAAACGAGGGAAAGATTGATGCAGTTGGAAAAAATAAGAATAAAATAAGATTTTGGTCATTGTACAGGCTCTCGCAAGATATGGAGATGAGCAAACATTTACTGTAGCGTAAATCTCAAACTTCACAAGTTTAGCTAGGGCAATGTGGATGGTTTTTCTCATTTGTAGTTTTAATTTGGACTTGCTAGGCCATTGTCAATGCTCTTAACATCCAAACGCATTTAAACTCATATTAGGTAGGCCTCACAAAATGCACTCTACCATCTTAACTCATTACTATTAATAAATAACTCAACTCATCTTAACTCAGTTTAACATCTAAACGAGACCTAAGTCTTTTATAGAGTCACACAATGTATGAAAAGTATAACTCTACATAACATTAGGCAAATTAATACGAGGTCTTACACACATGAGATTCCTGCATTTTGCTTAGAAACTCAGTACCTTAAACCCAATTTTGAGATTTCTAGAGAAACATTACAACACTTTCCAACCTTATTTATCCTCACCTCAATCTCAATGGTCCGTCAATTGAATAAATCCTTAGCATGATACCATAATAGTTGCTGTCATAGAGGAGCTTAGAAATATAATTGCCGCTTAGAGTGACACCATGATCAATCTCCATCACCAAAAGCTTAAAGAAGACATAAAACGACTAAAATGATGTAATTTATACACTTAGCTATCCACGAAAGTGAGGGACGCCATGACTGAACCAATCCCCAAAGGTTAACCTCACAAAGGGTTGTGAAAGAAACTCATCTCATCTGTGTAACAAAATGAGATCGGATTAGTTTGGTTGTTGGAATGCACTGAGATTAACTCAATTTAGGTTAATTTTAAATTGACTCTAACATCTAAATACACAACTCTCAAATTACTAAATTCATCTCAATTCAAAATTTTTTTAGACGTGGAACCCACAACCTTTTTTAACTTCTCATAAATAGTACTAAATCTATCTTAGCATCTAAATTCATCTTAGATGGACTCAACAGAACTCACTTCATCATCTCAACTTATTACTATTTATAATGAACTGAGTTCAGCTCAACATTCAAATGCAATTTAAGAATATTTTCAGATAATTTGTGAATAGTAATAAAATAATTTATAATTAATAATAAATAATAGTAAATAATTTATGAATAGTAATTTAATAATATAAAAATTCAAAAACATGCCCTTAAAATTTTTTGAGACCAAACATACCAAAATCAAAATATCATTTTTCTAACTTTGCTTATTTTTCTCTTCAAAAGAAAAATAGAAAGAAAAAATAGTTTGGATAGTGAGATAAAATAATTTTAAATTAAAAAATTAAATAAAATATTGTTATAATATTATTTTTAATATTATTATTATTTTAAAATTTAAAGAAATTAAATTATTTATTATATTTTATATAAAAATTTAAAAACATTATAATAATAAAATGAAGGAAAAATATAGTTGTAAGTACAATTGTACACTAATCTGTACACCAATGTAATGTGATTGGTCAAAAAGTAAATTTTATTGAAAACAGTATTAATTTAAATTTTAAATATGAATAAATCAGTATTGGTACACAGATTAGTGCACAATGATGCTTGTATGTAGCAAAACTCTAAAATGAAACCTTCCAAAAATTCTCTATCATTTCAATAGATCAGTGACCAAAGCCGAAGTACAAAACGTAGATCAGTGAGCGAACGAGCGAAGGAACGAGAGAAGGAGGATGTTGTTTCAGGTAGGAGGACAAGGGGCTCGGCCCACTTTCTTCGAGATGGCAGCGGCTCAGCAGCTCCCCGCCAGCCTGCGCGCCGCTCTTACCTATTCTTTCGGCGTAAGTTGTTTTACTTCCGTTTCTTTTGAGCACCTAGACAGCCACGGGCGGTGTTTTACGGGATTCATACGAAGCAGCTAACTTTTTACTGTTCACCCCACCGTTCGTGTTTTGTCATTTGTGTTCCACATATGGGTATGAATTTCAACTTTTACTTGTTGTTTTAGGCCATGTGGCCTTTGGGACTAGAATGTGTTGCTGAGAAATGGGTAAAACGTAAACACCCTCAAAATTTAAGTGTTTTCTTTATCTTTCTGGGCCAATTCAATGCATATTTTGCTTTCAGAAGGCAGCTAATCTCATTTCATAGCGTGCTTGTTGGATAACTTTAAGATGGTTTACATTTCTTATTGCGCAATATTGCCTTTTAGTTTTTACTTCTTTAGCTCTCACTAGACAGTAAAACAATACTCGATTTGGTTTCTTGACGATGTAGAAAGTAGTTAGTTAGGGAAAGGAATTCCTTTTCTTCATGCTTGTGCTGGTCCTCTTGTTGAAATAAAAATGGTAATGTCTTTGGGGGAACCCTTTTAGGTTTTTTTTTTTTTTTTTTTTTTTTTTTATAAGTAAAAGATTTTATTCATAATGGAAAAGTAGGCATTGCCGACAGGAAGTATACAAGAGGCCGTTTAATTATATAAAACCATTAAAATCTTGATGCGGCACGGGGAAAATTTTAAACTGTGTAGAATATCTGTAAAGAAATTAAATATTTATGCTATGATTTTTTGTTTTGTCTGGGTTGTCTTCTGTCTTTTTTGTAAGATTTTGTTCCCAATAATATGAAAAATATGCTATTAGACCTTGCATGCGTCTGCACTTGGTTGTTGCCAATTAGCATGTTTACTTCTCAACTTAGCAGCTGTTATAGAGCAAGTACAAGACTGCGGTAACCATAATGGTTTTTTCAGCAGCTCTTAAGCCTCTCAAATGTCCAACTCAATGTTAATTGGTTATTTTTTACTTTACAGAATGAGTGGCTTATTCATGATTCTACAGGTATTGGCCTTAAGAAGACCCTTTCTCCACAGGGTGTTGGACTATGAAGATGAATTTTATGCTTTGCTGATGCTGGTTCTTGAAACTCATAGTTTACGAACAACAGGTTTCTTTCTTTGTATTCCTCTGCTCACCCCTCCCCCCTTTTCGTGCTTAAACCTTCCCTATTATTGTTTTTTGTTGATAAATGTTGCCAGAGGCGAGTCATGCTAACATAGTTGCTTTGGCAAGGCAAGGTAGAAACAAGGCACCTTTGAAGCCTCTAGGAGAGGTTTTTATTGAGGTTCTCGCCTTGAGAGTGTAGGCAAGTGGCTTGCGTAAAGTCTTAGGTGCTTGACATATAATCTCCCACCCTTGTACTCAATTTCTCAGCCAGAACCAAAATGGTCTTGCTTCCCCTTTCCTTTTTTCTTGTTGACATGCATCTCTCTATGAATTTTTCCTTCTTGCTTCAAGTTTGGAGGAGAAGCTATGTTCATCACGAGGTGCTTATGTAACCTGGAAATAAAAAATAAAGAAATGATCACTCTTTATTAGATCGAGGACTGATAGATAGAGGAGAGTAAGATATCCATTAAGGTTGAGGAATTTATGAAGTTTGTAATACCATTGGAGGTAAGATGGGGGTGAAATCAACTACTCCACATTTTAAATAAGGAAATATTTTAATCGATCTCCTATCTTCTTGGCAAGGCATTTGGGGCAACCCTCATATTGCAACAGCGTGGAAGATGGTCCCAATATGTCTATGGTGGTGTATTTGGAGGGAGAGGAATGCAAGAAGTTTTGAAGATCGGGAACGGTCAATGGATGAGCTTAGAAGCTTATTTTTCACTACGTTACTTCATTGGTCGAATGTAATTGATTTTAACGGCATGTCTTTTCATGACTTTCTTTTATTGCTAAACTAGCATGCATAGGCTACGCTCTTGTATTTGTCCCATATACTTGAGCTCTTGTCTATTTCATGATCAATAAAATTTTTGTTTATAGATAAAAAAAATCAGGAACTATTTGAAACTTCTTGTCGATATTTTACTTGCAAATTGTCTAACATATGTTGAATTATATCTGGCTAAGTTGGTATGTCTTTGAGGTGTTGTATGAAAGCCTTATATTACAGCCTACCTTAACTATCACCTATGTAAATTTTCTTCAATGCTTAATGGACATAATGGTGGGTGTACATATTGTAAGAATGGGCTACGAGCCTACTAAATGAAGGTGAAGTTTGAGTTGATGGTTCTGCATGTTTGGAGCTTGGATGAGCGGTGATGCTACCATGTACTCAGCATTAGCATTAAAATATAGTGAAGTAAGATGGAGCAATGGTTCTGCATGTTTGGAGCTTGGATGAGCAGTGATGCTACCATGTATTCAGCATTAGCATTAAAATATAGTGAAGTAAGATGGAGCAAGAGGCGTTTCTGTGAAAATGAGGGCATATTAAAGCTCAATTTAGCTTCATAACCTACTCATAAAAAAATAATAATAATAATTAGCTTCATAAGCTGCCCTTCTTACCAAAAGGAGCCAAATAATAAGAAATAGAGAGAAATACTACTTATCAAAAAAAAAAAATAGAGAGAAATACCACCGATGGCAATTCCATGTAATGCAAGATTGTTAGTGTAAGGAAGTCAAGTTATGCAAGACTTCAAGTTTTGGTCATAATATCCATATTATAGTAATTGGAAACCATTTCCTCATTTTCTATCTCAAGTACTCATACTGATGTGGCATGCTTCTTAATTTGTTATAAAGTGGCCGAAAGTCGTTACTTGAGACTTATTGCATTTTTTCCCTAATCATCTTCAGATGCGTCCTTCTCTGAATCTCTATATGGCTTACGAAGGAGAGCTGTGAAGATACAAGCCAAGAAAGATGATGCTCAATCGAGCTCAGGTGATGGGATTCATCACTCTGGGTTAGAAAAGCGTCAAAAGGTCCTTTCAGTTGTGTTTCTGGTACAATCATCTGCTTCCTTTCATTAGTTTTCAACTCCAGTAAACATTTATATTCATACCAGAGTCACTAGTGACTGAAACTGTGGTGTGACTAGTTATATACTTGTGGTTTCATTGTCTTTGTTTTTTATCATCTGTCTGAATTAGTAGTTAATAAACTGCTAACTTATTAACTACTAACTAGAGGAGAATAGTGCTGAAAATCATCAGCTGCTCAAAGCTCACACCGATGGTGAGCTTCCTCCTCTCCTCCCCTTATCTAATTAATGCACATCTTTGGTAGCATGCCAAAGTTTGTATTAGGCAATTTTGAATTCATAATTATGTTGTCATTTCCTACAATCTTCTCGTATAATAAGGGAGCACAGAGACTATGGTTGATAATTCAACTCTTCAATGAATTATGTGTTAGCTTAGAAGGTCCTACAAAATATCAAACATCCCCTTTCTCTAGCCCTTATCTGTCTAAATTATCATCTTTTTGTTTTTTGTTTTATTTTTCTCTAGGAATTTAATTCTCTAGCATGAAATCATGTTTGCTATTTATTTTTCCAAATTATTTTTCGCATTTGACTTCGCGCTTGCAGAAGATATCATCAATCATTTAATTTCTTGATTTCCATGAAAGAAAAATATCTAGGCAAACGATATTGATGAACTGCTAAAAACTGTATCTCAATCACTGTTTCGTGTGGTTTATCAATTTCTTGTCACTTAGAGCTCTAGCAAGATGAAGGGTAGTGATTTATGATGTGAATGTGTATATGTGCAGGTTGTATTTCCTTATTTGAAGTCAAAGTTATATTCAATATATAATAAAGAAAGGGAAGCCAGGCTTCAAGCTAGTTTATGGGGTCATGGTGATGAAAGATTTGATGGTACTGACTATATTGATGGAGGGGAAGTTTCTCCTGTTTCAAGAGGAAATTTGGATAGAGATGTGTCGGTTAGAACACGTTTGATGACAAGAATTCACAAAATTATAGGCGCATGTTATCCATGGTTACATGCTAGTAGTGAAGGTATGCATTTGTTTCAATTAGTTCTGATTCTTTATTTGCAACGCAATGCTGCTTGTTGATTCTTTTTTCTTTTGGATCATACGATCCCATTTTTCTAGCTCTTTTTTGTTGTTTGTGGATTTCTAGCAAACAGAAGCCCCTTTATGATGTTTGATTAATTTATTCTGTGCTTCATCAAACATAGGTGTTGCTCTTGTATATGTCCTGTGGATTAGGGCTAATGCCAATCCCTATTATCAATAAAATTTCGTTTAACGACAAAAAATGATTTTCTGTGCTGCTGATTGCTCCCTAAGGCCAAGGATAGGACTGAATCACATGGTTCTTTCATAGAAGCACAAAGAGCATTGGTTGAATTTTTAGTTGCAACCATCTACTTCATTCCGTTATCCATCTGGGTGCCTCCCATCTACTTCTGTTTTCTATGTCCGTGCATAGAAGTATAACTTTTGTGTGTTGTATGGGGAAATATATTGTTACTTCGACCAAATTGTTTTCTAAGGTTCTGCTTGGCCACTGAGATTTTTCATATGAGAATTTTGAGTTTTAATATTAAATATTAAAATATTATATTTTAATATTATTATTATTTTGGGATTTGAAAAAGTTAAGAAAAAGTTGAATTGTTTATTATATTTTCTACGGGGATTTGAGAAAGTTGTAATGATGAGATGAGAACTTTGTGTTTGAGATGAGAAATCTTGATGGCCAAACAGTACCTAAATCTTTGATTTGTAATATTTCCCAGTGTGACGACTTGGTGCTGTCAGATGAGGGAACTGAAGTTTGTACTCATGGCTTAGTTATGCATCTTTTAGTAATTTATTCTCGTTTTTGCCTATTGTTTTCTAAAATTATCTTTCAGGTGTCACTTTTAGCATTTAACCATTTTGAAAAATTCTACATGAAAGTTGACAAGTTTGCATTCTGATTCTACATATAAAAAAAAAGTTTGCATTCTGATTCTTTAATGAATAGACTCAGTCTCCCACTCAAAAGCAAGCTAATTGTGTCATGTTGCATGCAAAAAATCAATATTTGATGAAGTAGATGTATATGCACAAAATTATTATTATTATTATTTTTTAATTTTTATTTTATATATGCATGAAATTATTTGTTTGATGCATTGTGTGAGGCAATATTTTCCCTTAAGCTACTGTAAAAACCCTCATGTCCAAAGGAATGGTGCTGTAGCATATTCAATAGGTGAGGCTATATTCGGATGTGCTTTAAAGCGATCCAGTTCCATTAGTTGTATCTAACAATTCCTCTGGGAATGGGTGGTATATTCATCCATCTAAGATTTATTTTGTTTGTTACAATGTAGGAGCATCATTTGCTTATCAGCTGTTATATTTGTTGGATGCTACTGGCTTCTATTCCGTTGGACTGCATGCACTGGGGATTCATGTTTGTCGAGCTACAGGACAAGAGCTGGTATAATTTAGCAAGAGTTTCTTTTGGAATAGTTAGTGGCTAGTAGAGGCACAGTTTATATTAGCAGTCGATTTTCTCACAAGTGGTCATGCATATTGCTCTTGGTTATATACAGGTGACAAGTAGCTAATATCTATACTTGTTTCACTCTTTCTATGCTTATATAGATTGTCTTTATGTTGCTTAGAAATTCAGTCGCTTAACCATCTGATCATTAGTCCTCTTCCACCTTATCAAGCATGCCAAACTATTAGTCTTTTTGATCATTGTGTAATAATATTAAACTATTAAATCCTACTTATAAAAAAATAAACTATTAAATCCTTTTGAGTAGGTCATGTTGAAGAATTATTTAATGACAAGGCCTGGTGGCAGATATGTTTATTTACCGACAAGGTCGGGGGCCAGATGTGTGTGGAGAATCTTTTTCTATCGGGGAACCACTCTATACTAGCCTGTCTTTTGGATTGAGTTTGAATTGCCAACCCATGGTTTAAGAAATTGCACTTTACCTACCTAAGGTCCAAATACATATATTTTTAGTTTTTGAACTTTTGTATTAAAGTAATGAAGTTGCACTTTAGTGTTTTTGGTTTCTCAATGCTCATGAGTTGGCTTTCTTGATGTCAAGGTAGATGGATACTAATTCCAGAATTTCAAAGATAAGAAACCATGAACGTGAAAGACTTCGTGGCCCACCATGGCTGAAGGTATAATCTAATTTTACTACTTTGTTGGATATACTATTTATTTTGATTATATATTTGCAGAAGATAAAAATATTAAATGTAAAATTTGAATTGTGGCTTATTAATTTATCATTTTACATATGTATAAGTAATGACCACTAATCATTTCCACATGAAAGGTTATGGCATTTTAAAGGATCATGTACATGCTTTGCAATGGCTATGAACAGTTGAATGTGCATTCTGTTCTGTGACGTGTTAGTATGTAAATGATTGTTTGTGCTGATTTGTCAGTTGGCGATAATTATGTGAAATGTTTTTTATCATTTTCTATCACATGTGAATGAATTTGGATGTGGGGATTCTATGCAAAAGAATCAATTATATATGCATTTTTTTTTTTCATAAATTTTCTAATCATGCTTTATTACTGCCCAGTACAATGCAAGTTACATGTAAAACATAAAAATATGGTTCCTGTTGTATGAAGTAAACATCGAAATTTTATATATGTAAAGATACTAGTTTTTTTATTTTATTTTATTTTTTATAATTTATTTGTTGTGATATGTAAATGTCAATTTTATCAAAATAAAAATATGCATAGCCCAAGTCTGGCCCTTCTCTTTGATTCCTGTCCTGGATTGTGCACTTTTACAACAGCCATAAGAACTTTTCAAAATATGTGGTTGAAGTTGGAACGTTTTGTGGAGAGGGTGAAAGCATGATGGATTTCACATTGTTTTCAAGGATCCCCAAGTTAGGTTCTGGACTGTAAACTGAAATCTCTGAAAGCCGACTTGAAAGTTTGGAATGAGCAAGTGTTTCACAACATGGTGAGAGAAAAGCTGCACTTTTACATGAACTAATTACTTGGGAGCTAGTTTTTGATAATTAATTACCTAGGAGCTATTGAAGCGAACAGGTGTTAGATGCTGAAGAAAAGGGGAGGAATGACTTCATTAGGTGATTTGGAATACTTACTTTTATAGAGGAAATTTGTTGTAAACTGAATTCAAGTACGTTATGATTGCGAGAGGGTGACAGGTGTGCAAACTTGTCCACTAGATGCCAATTAACACCCGCAAAGCAATGCTACAGACTCCATGAATGTTAGTCACATAGAAAGTTCCAACCATCAAGAGATTAATGATCACGTAATACAGTTTTACAAGAAATTGTACATTGAACAATTCAGCTGGAGACCAAAGTTTGCTGGCTTGCCTTTTGTGGCGTTGGGAGCACAGATGACGCAAGTTGGTTGGAAGGGCCATTGGAGAAAATTGAAGTCCAAACAGTTTTAGAATAAATAAAGGTGAGCCCTAGGATCCAAGGGATAATCCATGGATTTTTTCCAAGCATGTCGGGAGGTGGTAAAAGACAGCTCATGAGAATTTCATGACTTTGATAATAAGGGAAGATTTTTTAAAGAGAAATGATTTGTACAAGCCCCAAATAGACAAGCATCATACAAGCCCTTGTAAAAAAGTGGACCCCATCTAAAAAAGTGTAAAAAAAACTGTTCTTTATTAGTGGGACCCACTTTTTTACAAAGGGCTTGTATAGGGCATGTCTATTTGAGGCTTGTACTTAGAATTACTCTTTTTTAAAAGCCTTAATGCAACATTGATTGCCCTTTTTCCAAAAAGATAGGACCGTGGACATCAAATATTCTAGACCTATGAAGTCTTGTGAATGGTGTTTACTCCCTCATCTTTTTTTTTTTCCTGAGCAAGCAACTAACATCATTAAACATTCAAAACAGTATATAGAGGATGGGGATACCCAACTACTGCCCCAAATTAAGTTCCACCAAACTTTTTTGCTAGGTAATCAAGAAATTTTATTCATAGGAAAAGAAGGCATAGCCCAACTGCACTAGGGTTTACAAACTAAAGTAGAAAATCATGGACATTAAGTCCATTAAAATCAATGACCCCGCCCATACAAACAAGGTTTTAAAGAAGAAAAATTTAAGCTCTTCCAGTGTCCTCTTGCGATCCTTGAAGCTCCTATCATCTCTCCCGTCAAATGCACCAATACATACATAGAGGGGCCCTCTTCCATATTGTTGCCACTAGTGGATTGCCTTGGAGTCCTCTCCAATTTGTTAGAAAATCCACTAGCCTATGAGGCATGACCCATGATAGTCCTATTCCTGAAAAAAAACCACCCCACAAGGTCCTAACCACCTCACAATTAGGGTTGAGCACTGACCAAGTCAGAGTCGGAATGCCCTAGCTTCGACTTCAACTCTGCCTTGTGTATCCTCCGATCCGACTCCGACTTTGACTCCAACTTATTAGAGCAAAGTTGAATTTTTTTGGGGCTTTTTTTTTTTTCGTTTCATATTTAGCTCATTTTTTAAAAAGAGAATTTTTTGTGGGCTTTCAAATCTTGATTTTTTCAAAAATTAAAAACTAAAACTAAATCATTCAATGCAAGTAAAGTATTCACTAATTGACTTCAATTTTATTAAAAACATAACCAAAACTGCAAAACTACATCATTCACTACAAGTTTTAAAATAAAAAGCATAACCAAAACTACAACTTATCAATATTGATTTACTACAAGAGCATCCACATTGGTCTATGCATATGCATATGCAAAGTCATATTTGCATAATATGAGCCTAAATTCATCTACATTGGATTATGTATCTTCAAATATTTGGATAGCTATGAATAGTACCTTTACATATTTGAAGATCTACTATTCACTTTTCAAAACATATTTTACTCATTCTCTCTCTCCTCCCACTCTCTTTCTACATATTTTACTACATATTTTACATATTTTACTCCTTCACTCCCCAAAAAATATTTTACTCAAATATTTTACATATTTGAAGACCAAACCCGTGCACCTCTCTCTCATAGGTTCTGAGTACATGTATTGGGTGCTAATGGAATTTCTTTGGGTGCTAATTGCATGTATTAAAACAGTACATATATTAACCAATACATGGAAATTGCAAACTCTATAAAAAAAAAAAAAAAATTAGCCAAAGAAAATAATAAAATGATAATATTTTATCATTATTTTGTCTCAAATTTGCATAAGCCAATGTGGGAATTTTGCTTGTATGGCAAAGTGGATCTTATCATTATTTTGTCTCAAATTTGCATAAGCCAATGTGGGAATTTTGCTTGTATGGCAAAGTGGATCTCCAAAAGAGGTGATTTTGCATATGCATATGCATATACCAATGTGGATACTCCAAGCCAAAACTAAAACATAAAAATATATATATTCACTGCTGATTTAATACAAGTCAAAACCAAAACATAAGTTACATAACCAAAGGTCCAAAACTGCTGAAACACAGCCTGTCACCAAAAATTGTTACTTGTTCCCAACTACAACAACCAACAACACAAATTAAAATCAATTGCATGTTCTCATTCCAACAACAAACAACACAAAATATTGGGGGCTTCTACCCATTCCAAGTTGTGCTGAAACACAACCAGCCCTATAAATTATCCAACCTACCCATCATCCATCGTCCAATTACCAACCCAACAACACACTGCTGAAACACAGCCAGCAGCAATAATTCAATTTTTTCTTGGTTACTCCTATTGATATTAATGTATATAATATTTTTACTTATCAAAAAAATATATTGAGACGTGGTTTTGGGGAAAGTAGTGCAGTTCGATAGCTCAATGTATCTCCTCAATGTGCTTTTCTGTCTTGGTGGTTAGAGTTCCTCTGATAACTCACATGGATTGTGATGGGGGAGCCCTTCACACTTGCTATTGGTTATTGTTGTGGTGGTACGTGGTAGAATGATCTCAACGCGTCTGAGGGTTCTCTTATGTTGCTCAGTTGTGGCCCAATATCAGGAAGGAGTTATCTCACATCTATAATTTGCAGATAATATGCTGATCTTTGAGCTGTTGCAATCTTTGTGCTGCTCATTCATTTGTTTCGAAGCAGTCTCAACATTAAAGACCAACTTGGCCAAGTCTGAGTTACTACTAGTGGGCAGTGTGGATGATGTTCATAGGCCAGCCAGCATCCTGGGATATTGGGAGTCTTTTCTGCCTATGACATACTTAGGCCTCCCATGAGGTGGCTCGGATTAAGGAAAAGGCTGTTCTGAGAGGGCATTATGGGGATAGCTGAAATGTCATTTGACTGGCTTGAGTAGGTTGTATCTATTTATGGTAGGTAGGGCAACCTTTATTAAGAGGATTCACTCAAACCTGACAACTCCCTACCGGCATATATAACTATATTGAGAAGCTAAAGAGGGATGTTATATGGTGCAGTTTTGGGGAGGAGCAGAAAGTCCACATTAGATATGAGCTGGGGGAAGGACCCAAGATAAAATTCTTGCATGATATATCGTGTGGTGATCAACCTCTTAAAGGGTCCTTCCTGCACTTGCTCAAAGTCGCTAAGGCTTGGGATCTTGTAGTGGCAAACAACTTATGGCTCTTATCTTTACCTCATTTTATGATCGATTGTATTTTTCAGAATAGGACAGAGTGGAGGAGACAAGATGCATTGGTGCTTATTCAACAATGGGTGCATGAGGTCATGTCATTCTCTAATGCATTAGTCCCCCCAAAAGGTTACCTTTTATTGGAAGTCCATTTGGAGGAGGAGCCTGAGCGACTCTTTGTTTGGATGCCTGCAGGCCCCGTGGGAAGATCCTTACTTTGGACAACCTAAGGAATATACATATGATGGTGATTTATTGGTGTTGTATGTGCAAGAGGAATGGAGAATTTGTAATCCCTTTTGGATATGATTCTCCGATTTGCTTTGCCCTTTTACTTCTTTTTTTAATTTTTTTTTATTATTTTTTTTATGTTATTATTTGTGTTGAGAGAAGGGGTGGGCGAGAGGAAGGGGACCAGTTACATCAATATTATGATATTAATCTATATTGCATGTGACATATTCATTTTAGTTGTCACCAGGTTACCATTTGTTCAAATGCTTTAGTCTTTTTTAATGAATAATTGCTCTTTAAATGCTACTTTGACTGTTTAAACTTAAAATGTTGATTCCATTCACTTATAAAAAAAAATGTTGATTCCATTTTTTTATATGTATATATATATTTTCTGATACAGGCATTACAAGGAGCACTCCTCAGTTGTATGTATACTGCGCTTGATTATGCACAAACAGGGTTAATTGCAGCAGTGTTCTTTTTCAAAGTGAGTGTGGTTTACCCATCTGCAATATTATGTTCTTAAGAAGTCTAATATATCTAATCAGTATATCTATATATATATATAATTGTTTAAGATGATTTTACAAAAAAATTGTTTAAGATGATTCTACATAATAATTTTTGTCTCCGTGAAATTTCTTCCATTAAAGCCAACCTTTTAATAACCAAGATGAGATGCTTTTTGTGATCCTTTTCTTCTTCTAAAAGCCCCCTCTCCTCCTCCTCCATGTCCACCAAACTGTTATTCGTCAAAGAGGGACTTTTTTCGGTGTTCCACATTCCCGAAAATCTGTTCATTCCACTCCTTCATGCCCACCTTTTTTTTTTTTGATAGGTAATAAGTAAGTTTTATTCATACGAATGAAATAGGCATAGCCCTGTGTACACAGGATGTATACATAAGAACACCTAAATACATTCTGGATTAAAGAAAGAAAATGATGAACATTGTTTCTATCAAGTACAATGGTTGAGAACCAAAGTATTAAAGTGCGCATCAAAAAATTCTGAAGCTCCGCCATTGTGCGCTCACTGTCTTCGAAGCAACTCTCATTCCTCTCCACCCATGTGCACCGCATGATACACAACGAGATCATCTTTCACACTGCCGCCACTTGGGGGGCAGCCTTGGAGCTCCTTCCAACAAGCCAATAAATCCACCACCCTTGGAGGCATTACCCAAGCAATATCCATTCTTCTAAAAATCTCATTCCATAGCCCCCTTGTGACCTCAAAATCCAATAGTAAGTGATCTACAGATTCTCCATGCTTTTTGCACAAGTAGCACCAATCCATCACAATGATTGCCCTCTTTCGCAGATTGTCCATAGTCAAGATTTTCCCAAGAGCAGCAGTCCAAACAAAGAAAGCTACTTTAGAAGGCACCTGGGATCTCCAAATCCTCTTCCAAGGGAATGAAACATGGACTTGGGCTGTCAAAATCCTGTAGTATGTCCTTACTGTACATTTTTTACTACCATTGGCCCTCCACTGCAACTTATCCTCTTGTGTCGTAGTGTTTCCCATAGAATAGAGCAACCTGAAAAAATTAGACACAACATGCAATTCCCAATCATAAATATCCCTATTAAAAAGGACATTCCACTGATAAGAACCATGAAAGA